>NC_066862.1:18845094-19149886 GCF_025177605.1 Cucumis melo
AGTTTGTGTTTCCACGGGTTCATCAATTACCACAAGTACATCTCACCTACGATAAAACAATTTGAATGGTTCACTTAAATAATGGTCCAGCTCAACTTTCATACCTCAGATTAGGTCCCACCATTGAGAGAATACAGTTCATGGGACTAATGAAAAAGAGACTATGTAAAGGCAAGAACATATTGACGAGGAGGTTTGTCAAAGGTGGCATATGGGAATTATTTTAATTTAATTATTTGAATTATTGGGGTTAATTTTAGTTAACTAAATGAAAATTATTTGATTTTGAAAAAATTAAAATTAATTAAATATTTGTTGTTAATTAATTAGAGCATTTAGATTTTGGGTGTTAGTGAGAATTAAATTAAGTTGTATGCTATAGATTGTTATTAAAATTTAGGTTTTTATGGAGTCGTGATTAATTATATGTATATTTGTATGTATATATATAATTAATTATTGTGAAAAGACATTTATATTTATTTTAAGAAAAGAAAAGTTTGATGCGATTTAGATATTAATTGATGAAAGAGAAGAATTAAATTTAATCATTCGAAAAGGAAAATGAAATAAAAATAAAATGATATTTATTATTATTATTATTATTATTATTACAAAGGACCCTCGTTCTGAATGCCATGATAACCAACCTCCTCTTCTTCCTCATGTTTAACCTAGCCGCACAAGAAGATCGTCGCTGTCATCAGTCGAGTCCGCCACTCATCGTCCATCGATCTCCAAGCACAGTCGTTCCGTCCACGTTCAACGTAGTCGAGCCAAAGCGTCTTCGTTTCGATGGGTATGTTACTGAGCTATGCTTCTTCTTTTTCTTTTTTCGTTGAAATTTCAATTTTACAAGTTTTGTTTCAATTTGGTCTCTATTGTGCTAAAACTTTCAATTTAGTCGTTGTGCAAGTTCATACAATCTCCCTAACTGTACTATCTTTATCTTGGTCTCATGGATTGGACTATTCTTGCCTTTTCATTTTATTTTTCGGTGAATTATAAGGAGTTTTTTTAGTTTTAGAACCACAATTTTTGCTCTTTATTACTTTTTATTGAAAGCAATTAACAACAACATGAGGTTTACGTGGAAACCCGAGAACCGGGAGAAAAACCACGATACTTTAGTTTTTATCATCTCGTTTGAATGAATACAATAGGTACAAAGGGAGAGAATAAATAGAGTACAATAGGAGTAAGAAAGGAAAAGATTTAGGAAAGATTTAAGAAATAAAATCTTCTATATTATTCTTTCAAAAAATACTCTAAGGGCAAAGTCCTACTAATTCTACCACTCCCCCTCAAGTTAGGACGTAACTATCAATGAGTCCCAACTTGCTAACATAAAGGTCGAACTGTGGTCTGAGAAGCCCTTTGGTGAGAACATTAGCAACCTGTTGGCTCGAAGAAATGTACGGAATGCATATGCTTCCACTGTCAAGTCTTTCTTTGATGAAATGCCGATCAATCTTAACATGTTTAGTTCTATCATGTTGAATTAGGTTGTTAGCAATACTAATAGCGGCTTTATTATCAGAAAAAAACTTCAATGGTGTCTCACATTCCTGATGAAGATCTGACAAAACTTTCTGGAACCAAATTTCCTCACATATTCCCAAACTCATAGCTCTGTATTCAGTCTCAGCACTGCTCCTGGCCATAACATTTTGCTTCTTACTCCTCCAAGTTACAAGATTG
The DNA here is from genome assembly GCF_025177605.1 of Cucumis melo. Classification (NCBI taxonomy): domain Eukaryota; kingdom Viridiplantae; phylum Streptophyta; class Magnoliopsida; order Cucurbitales; family Cucurbitaceae; genus Cucumis; species Cucumis melo. The sequence goes on from NC_066862.1 coordinate 18,846,796, forward strand.
CCCCAAACAAAGGTACAATAACCGGAGGTAGACTTTCTGTCAACAACAGATCCTGCCCCATCTGAGTCAGTATATGCCTTAATAGTCTTTCTATTTGTTTTTTTAAACATCAACCCTTTACCAGGTGTATTTTTCAAGTATCTTAGAATTCTGTTAACAGCTTCCATATGTTTCTCCTAGGGAGCCTGCATAAACTTGCTGATAGCACTCACAGCAAAGAAAATATCAGGACGAGTATGGGATAAGTAAATTAATTTACCTACAAGGCGTTGATATTGTTCTTTATCAACTGGAACTTGATCATTAGAGTTTCTTAGTTTATAGTTGAATTCAATAGGAGTATCAGCAGGACGACATCCCGATGTACTTGTCTTGGTTAGCAAATCAAGAGTATATTTTCTCTGAGACATGGAGATACCTTCTTTAGATCTGGCCACCTCCATTCCAAGGAAATATTTCAGATTTCCCAAATCCTTGATTTCAAATTCATCACCCATTCTCTACTTTAGTTGACTGATTTCTGTTTCATCATCTCCAGTCAAAACAATGTCATCCACATAAACTATTAGAATAGCAAGCTTCCCTGTCTTGGAAACCTTTGTAAATAAAGTATGGTCAAAGTGCCCTTAACTTGGGATTTGGCAAAGCTAGTGAATCTGTCAAACCATGCTTTCGGAGACTGTTCAGACCATATAGGGATTTCTGGAGTTTACACACCTGCTGACCAAATTAGGCTTCAAATCCTGGCAGGGGCTCATGTAGCGTTCCTCCACAAGGTCTCCATTCAAAAAAGCATTCTTAACATCCAACTGGTATAGAGGTCAATCTTTGTTCAACTTAGCAACAAATAGCATGACTCTAACAGTATTCAACTTAGCAACTGGATAAAAGGTTTCTGAATAGTCAATACCATAGGTCTGAGTAAATCCCTTTGCAACTAACCTTGTCTTGTGTTTATCAAACGTACCATCTGCTTTGTATTTGAGAGAGAACATCCATTTGCATCCTACGATTTTATGTCCCTTGGGTAGAGCACAGATCTCCCAAGTTCTATTCTTTTCAAGAGCCTCATCTCTTCCATAACAACATTTTTCCATTCAGGACACTCTAGAGCAGTGTAGATATTTTTCGGTAGTATGGTAGAGTCAATGTTTGCTGTAAACGCTCTAAACTGTGGAGAGAGATTATCATAGGAAACATAGTTGCAAATGCGATGTTTAGTGCAGGTTCTGGTACCTTTTCTGAGATGAGGATCAATGTCAGATACGGTACTAGGAGTAGGTTCAATAAATTCAAAGGTGCTATTAGACTCTTCATTCACTCTCCCCTTGAAGATGACTAACAGGAAAGTAGGATCGATTCTCAAAGAAAGTAACATCCATAGTGACAAGTATTTCCTAGACGGTGGATGAAAACATTTATAACCGCGCTGGTGAAAGGGATACCCAAAAAACACACAAGCTTGAGCCCGAGGGGTAAATTTGGTCTAATTAGGGCCAAAATTATGGACATAAGCGGTACACCCAAACACACGAAGAGGAACCTCAGAAACAAGATGAGTAGAGGAGTAAGACTCCTTAAGACAATTTAAGGGAGTCTGAAGGTGGAGGATACGAGAAGGCATTCTATTGATTAAATGAGCGGTTGTAAGAATAGCATCTCCCCACAGGTATGCTGGAAGGGAAGTGGAAAGCATAAGTGAACGGGCTACTTCCACAAGGTGACAGTTTTTTCGTTCGGCCACTCCATTTTGTTGAGTGTAGGCACACGAGGTATGGTGAACAATCCCCTTGGAGGCTAGAAATTCACTAAGGTTATGGTTTTGGAATTCTCGACCATTATCACTCCGAAGAATTGCAATTTTTGTATGGAATTGTGTTTCAATAGTATGATAGAAGTTTTGGAAAATGGATGAAACCTCGGATTTATCTGTAATAAGGTAGACCCAAGTAAGACGGGTATGATCATCGATGAAAGTTACAAACCACCGCTTTCCCGATGAGGTGGTGACCTTGGAAGGACCCCAAACGTCACTATGGATGAGGGTAAACAATTGTGTAGGTTTATATGGTTGTGAGGGAAAAGAGACCCGATGTTGTTTAGCCCAGATACACACATCACAAGATAGAGAAGAGACATCAAGTTTAGAAAAAAGTTGGGGAAATAAATATTGCATATATGTAAAGTTTGGGTGGCCCAATCGAAAATGCCACAATATGCAATCTTGTTTAGAAGTGCTAAAGTAGGACGACAGTAAACTAACCCTAGAGAAACTACTACAGGAGGTATCTTCATCAAGGATGTAAAGTCCCCTGCTATGCCAGGCAGTGCCAATCGTTCTTCTCGAGCTCATGTTACGAAAATAAACCGATTCAGGTAAGAAGATAGCTTTACAATGCAACTCACTAGTGATGTTGCTTATAGATAAGACAGTTTAGGGACATGCAAAACATTCTGGAGAGCAAAACCGTCAAAGGGAACTATTTGTCCTTTGCCAGCAATTAGAGCTAGAGAGCCGTCGGCTATTCAGATTTTTTCATTACCGGCACACGGGGCATACAAAATAAAATGTTCCGAAGAACCTGTCAAGTGATCTATAGCTCCCGAGTCTAAGATCTAGAGATTCTTCCCATCAACGCTAATAAGCCCAAGGGACTGGGCACACCTGACTGAGCAATGGCACCCAGAGTTAGAGTTTTGGTTTGGCTTGCAGTAGGGACCAGTTGATTGAGAAGTTCTGGCAAGGGTAGTCTCACTAATGTAGGCACATCCTGAGTTCTATTTCTCGTTGGAGGATCGTTTCTTACCTTCTGGGAGACGACCGTGGAGTTTCCAACACTGTTCTTTTGTGTGCAATTGTTTCTTGCAGTACTCGCACACAGGGATTGACTTCCCATTTTTCTTGTCACTATCATGATTTGAGGACCGAGCGCTAAAGGCAGTGGAGTCTATGGTAGGGGTAGTCAGTACACCCATGGCATTAGTGCGATCCTCTTCCAGACGGACTTTAAAACACACTTTCCATTAGGGAGAGAAGAGGTCTTTGTCTCCATATACAACCACAAACAGTATCAAATTTGGGGTTAAGTCCTGCAAGGAAGTCATAAACATGGTCAGTCTCTTCAAGTTTAGCATATTGTGTATCGTCATTTGGTGTGTCCCAAACAGTCTCTCTGCACAAATCCATCTCTTGCCAGAGGAGAGAGAGCTTGTTAAAATCTAGTCACGTCCAGGTCCCTTGTTTAAGAAGCCGAACTGGTGGCGAACTTCGAGGAACATCTTTGTTGATTGGGACCAAGAGAAATAATATACGTGGTTTACGTGGAAACCCGAGAACCGGGAGAAAAACCACGATACTTTAGTTTTTATTATTTCTCTTATAAATGAATACAATAGGAGTAAGAAAGGAAAAGATTTAGGAAAGATTTAGAAAATAAAATCTTCTATACTATTCTTTCCAAAAATACTCTAAGGGCAAAGCCCTACTAATTCGAACCCTTTTTATTTTAAAATCTTTCGGTTTAGATTGTTTGTAAGGGAGCCTAAGTGAAATTGTTGTATGTTATGATTGATGAAATTGTAACTGATTTTTCTTTTAACGTTTTTTTCCTTGGTTCCGACCGTTTGTATTTGAAAAAATAGGGGCGTACAAGTACGTGTCAGAGCTATGGAGGAAGAAGCAGTCCGATGTGATGAGGTTTCTACAGAGGGTGAGATGCTGGGAATATCGCCAACATCCATCAATTGTACGTGTCAATCATCCCACTCGCCCAGATAAAGCTCGACGTCTTGGTTACAAGGCCAAGCAGGTAAGAAAATATGCAAAGATTTCCTTATAAAGTTTTTTACATCTAAGCTTTCATGAGTCTTTTTCCTTAGGTGATTCGGTTAGCATATGTTCATTTTTTCCTCGGTGTAGTGTGGATATCATTTGCTTCAGCCACAATAATGAGTTCAACGTTTTTGTTGCAGGGTTATGTGGTTTACAGGGTCCGAGTGCGACGTGGTGGTAGGAAGAGGCCTGTTCCGAAGGGTATTGTGTATGGAAAACCAACCAACCAGGGTGTTACCCAATTGAAGTTCCAGCGCAGCAAGCGGTCAGTTGCAGAAGAACGGGCAGGGCGGAAGTTAGGGGGTTTGAGAGTTCTTAATTCATACTGGATAAACGAGGTAATTCTCTTTAGAATTGTGCGTAAAAGATATCAAATCTTTGCATATCACTTTTTGACTGTGCCTGAAATTATAATAGGATTCTACCTACAAATACTATGAGGTGATTTTGGTTGATGTTGCCCATAACGCGATTCGCAATGACCCGAGAATCAAGTGGATCTGCAAACCAGTCCACAAACACAGGGAGCTCAGAGGACTCACATCAGCTGGCAAGAAGTACAGGGGTCTTCGAGGAAAAGGGCACTTGCATCACAAAGCCAGGCCTTCCCGCCGAGCAACCTGGAAGAGGAACAACACTCTCTCCCTGCGTCGATATCGTTAATTTTGGTATTATTTTTCTCTGTTTTGGTATTTTTACTATAAGCATTCTGTTCGTTCGTTGGGGAATGTAGTGGAAGTTACTTCAATCTAAAAAGTTCTGAACTTCATAAATTACATTGATAATTGTGAGGATGTTTCCAAACTAAACTACTTAGCAACTTTTGTGTTTAATGAAATCAATGTGTTTTTCTTCTCTCGATACAATGGTGTTTGTTCGATAGGTTTGGATGGTTGAAAGAGTATCTGTTAGTTTTATGCCTTTAGGAAAACTTATGTATCAAATTTTTCATTTTCATTGAGGAAGTACTTGGGTTTCAGATGTCTTCAGCAAGTCCAAAAATGTATCAAATTTAGTTTTGTAATTATTTGTTTGTTTACATGTCTGGTTAAAAAAAATCAAATGATAACTGAAGAGGAAATTTGGCTTGTAATAATTTAAATCCACGAAAATTAAAGCTTTTAAGAAATTTGACTTGCTATTCGAAACGTGAAGAATTGACCTAAACTTGTTAAGAAAAAAACCAAATTTGTTACGAATTTAATTAAGTTTTGTTTTAATTTAAGAGTTCTAAATAAATATACAAAAATCTTTGCTTGAAAGTAGTTGGGTTAACCGTAGAGATGGTCAGCAAATATAAAAGTAATTTGTGATGTAATTTGCAATATTCTCAAAATATTCCAAGAAATTGCTATTTATTTTTGTAGAATTAAATAAAATGTCAATTGTAATTAGTTCTGCTGCTTTATTTATTTATTTTATTCTTTTTGTAGATTTCCAATTTTGACTTAATAATCGTAATTCCCAATTTCATAAGTAAGGTTGTTATATAATATATACTTCAGATTTTAATTTTAATCTCATTTATATGTAGATATATTTTCTAAATATTTGGTCATATATACATACATATATAATATTGAATGGTAAATTTCACAAACTTTGTGTCATATGTTCATGTGAGTTGTAAATTCATATGCTTTGTCATAAATTCATATTGAATATATTTGAAATTGAGTTGTCTCATGTATATAAACATAGAACAGGAGTAAATCTATAAAAGAGCAAGGAGGGCACATGTACCGTTCGCATCTTGTCGTTATACATTTGTATATTGTGTTTTAGTTATTTTTCATAAATATAAACAAATACCAAAATATTTACGATCCGTGTAACAAAATCGAAAAGTCAAGGAAACTGGTAAAATAATTTCATAAATATTAGAATTGATCTTGATATTACTGATGATTCGTCATTTCTCTTTCTTCTACTTCATTGTGATTTATTCATCTTTCTTCATCTTCTTTTTCTTTCTTTCAGCTCTAAGGAATTGTCTGAGTTAGACAGAAATAGTGGAATATCACAATATTTACGTTTTGTTCTTGGCTTTTGTTTTGTTTTGCTTTTCCTCTTCATATTTTCATCACTTTCATTTGATGTTTCATTATCTTGTTCTTCATCTTCAGCTACTTCTTCTTCTAGTTCATCTCTATCTCCATCTATCTGAATGTAAGACAAAAATGATGTCAAAATGATTGTGCAAGAAAAAGTGTAAACGATCACGTAGAAGCTTAAACGATCGTTTATCATTCTCAACACGGTTGTTTAGTGCGGTCAACACCACCGTGTAAACTTTTCTCATTGTTTAAAAAAAATTGCACGATCGTGTGGATATAATCTAAACGATCGTTTACGAAATCAACATAATCGTTTAATATAGTCAAGACGATTATTTAGATTTTGAAACCTTTTTCTCATCGTTTAAAAGAGAACTACATGATCGTGTGGATATAATCTAACGATATCTTACCATAATCGATACGATCATTTAGCGTAATCAACACGATCGTTTAGATGTAAAACATTTTTGCTATCGTTAAAAATGACTATATAATCATGTTGATACTACTTACATGATTATGTATCTTTTTCTACACGAGCGCGTATCGTGATCGTTTTGAAAAAAATTTACACACTTGGGCGTGGACGATTAATCACGTGTTGACTGGAATTTTTTTTTTTTTTTTGTACTTTTATTGTGAGTTAGTGAGCTTTTTTCGTTTTCAAAATTGTTTTGTACGATATAAATATTTTACTAGTTTATTATATTTAAAAAAAAATAAAAAAACCGTTGTGTTTTCTTTTAGATATAAAAAATATGTACATATATTTTAAATATATGTCTTAAGGTGGGGTGTAGTTCTAAAGACTAATTAGCAAAATACAACAATTTTGAAACGAATTAGCAAAATTTTGTAGTTGTCAGTGGATCGAATATTCAACATCTGACAAATGAAAGAGATAGAAAGAAAACCACATAGGTTTATAAGAATGAGGGTCGAGAGTTCACGCGTCAAACTTAATAGCCCTAACGAAACCATCTATTTTATTTATTATAGTAGATTTTCTTGCTTAATTTTTTCTAAAAAATAAGTAATTAGGTTTTCGTCATGGTGCTAAATTTCCATGGACCGAAATTTTGAGTTCTCGAAAGGCACATAATTTTAACGGGGAAGTTTTCGTTTTTTCTCTAATTACAATGAAATTTTGAAAAATTCGACAATATTCTGATTCCTTCCGCTTTTATTGAAATTTCAAGATTTTGATAAAATTTCGAGAAATTTCAACCTTTCATGAAATTTTTATTTTTTTAATTAACCACCTTACCTGATTCAAGTTTTTTAATTTTATGGTTCTGATTATATACAATTCTATAATTTTACACACCAATGTTATTTTCTACAAATGATATTATTTTCTCTTAATTTTTAGCTTTATTTTCAACCTGAAGCTTTCATTTCTAAGGTAAGTAATTGATTTTACGAAACAACACCAAGAATAAGTTATATTTAGTTTTAACCTCATTAAAACCTTTTGAATTTTTTTAATAATGTTATTTTTAAAAATAGTGTCAAATAGGGTATGTAGAAAAGTAATGTAAATAATAGTGTTGTTAAATCGTATACCCGGTGCACGACTTGGCTAGGTTATGGATCCAAGTTGTGGATCGGGTACACGTCTACATCCCAAAATCGTGGACTCAATGCACGACGCGAGATTGAAGTCATGTATGGGATACACAACTTCACTCATGTGTCTATCATAGTTGACTTCTACATTGTCTGGCATGCATAAGTCCATTTTAAAACCCTAGCCGCTCAACAGTATGCATCCTTCACGGAAAAAAAAAAAACACCCCTCCCAGTCTTTGTTTGATACCAAAAAACCAACAATATACAGTATGTAACTGAATATGAACTGTTTTAATGATATACAACAGTTGTTTCCACAGTTGTATATAAAGTTCTAAACTATAGTAACATGAAAAGAAACAATTCAACACATCAATATTTGTTAACCCAGTTCGATGAATACACATCTACATTTGGGGGGCAGTTTGCCCGAAATAGAAGATTGCATTAATCACAAATATAACAAGTGTTGAATACATAGTTATGACTAAAGGAACTACACTTCTACACAATTACTACGTACTGTTCTATAACTGTTTCAATAGAACTTGATCATGATGTAACATAATAATCATAACTACTTAGAGGGTGGGATGAAACTCCCCCTTAATTGCAGCACCAATCAATAATGTATTCAACTCTAATTCCAGTTCAAGGAAAAGTTTTATTCTTAATCCTTTCAAGCATGCCAAAAACCGTCGATGGACTTCCTTAGGAAGTTGCCAATATATAAGGAAAGATCTTAACCACTTGTGAGCCACTTTTAAAGGAAGATCTTAACCACTTGCCAAAGTCAATTCTTTAATTAATATGATAAAATAAAATAGGTGAGATCAATTTGTTAACAAACTCCCCCTTGATATCACCTATATTTATTTATGCACTTAACCACCAGATCTCACATAACCATATTACTACAGAGATATAATTTCTGAAAAGAAGCAGAAGCAACATACTGAACATAGAAAGAAAAAAGCTTTTCATTTCATTAGTAGATAAAAGAGTAATCAGAACAAGTACTTATCCCCGCTGAGCCCAGAAATGATAACAACAAATCAAAAAACTAGCAGCAACATCCTCTTGAGCAAATAAAATTGTAACAAACTGAAAGCAAAACAAAACAAACAAAAACTGCTGAAACTGAAAATTGAAAGCTGAACCCCAACAAACCACACAAAGTAACCAGAACCCAATCCATACCACTCCCCCTTGCTTGAATGCAAAAATAAAATCAATTCTACGGATCTGGCGGAGGAGTAGAAGACCTTGAGCCTACACGCCGAAGATCATGGAGAACAACATCCAAAGCAGCACGTCTGATCTCTATCAGACAGGTCACTGATCTGACGAGTGAGGGAGCAAGATTCAGCCACTAACGCATGCAACAGACGATTGGCCAATGAAACAGACATAACAAGTGGCTGGTAAACAGTAGGATTTGGAGCAAGGGGTTGCGTCCCTCCAGGCACATTATAAAACTCAGCAACAATTTCTCGAACGTGAGAGCCTAGAAATAATCGCATACTTAGCAGAATCACTCAAGGAGCAGTGCTAGGAGTATCTAGTAGGGTAAGAATGTCCGAATGTTGAGACAAAATAAACTCACTCAAAATTCGTGGAAAGAAGATAGGAATATGAATGACATACGTATCAACATGATGCAGTAAATGGTTAAAGATAAATTCACCAACATTGACCTTGACTCCAGTGCCAACCAGATAAACAAAGTGGCCCATAGACGTAGAGGTGGTAGAGGAATGATTGAAGGGAATCCAGTTGGAAATACCAATTCGATGAAGAATGGCATACTTGACAGTTAATGAAGCAACCGGAAGCTGTCCATCAACTGGCCAGACTGGCACTATGCCTCTAGTGAGTTCTGCAGCCAGACACTCGAGAGTCAGATAAGACATCGCATAGTCAGGTGAAATATGAAAACAGACGCCTCGGATGTGGACTTTGTGAAACTCCTCAGCACTGAGGTCACTGAAGACAGACGGTAAGTTAACAATCAGCTCATGGATAAGGCGAGGATAAAAAGGACCAACTTCAGAAACTGTACAAAGAAGACCAGCATTACGGATCAAATCAAGAATGATCGGGCAAGACCTATATTGATCGAAAATATTGGCTTCATCAGCAATTCGACATCTAACAACATACTTCCACCTGTGCGCCCCTTCTTCTGAATGAAAAGATACACCATCGATTGGCATATGGGGTACATTCAGGGGTATTTTCCTTCGACCAACTTTGGTGGATATAACTCGTTGTCCTCTGACAGGAGAGTGACGTGGTCTAGAGGAAGAGTCGACATGCCTAGGAGGTGACATCGAAATGGAAGAATCACTTGGTCCTTCAGTCGATTGCGGTTTTGACGTGTGATTTTCAAGAGAAGAGACATAATCCTTAGTAGACATTGTGGTTTCCTCTGGTACAAGAGTTTCTTCGTTGGCAGAAACATAATCTTCATCATATTCATCACTGACGACTTATGCATTAGTGGGAGATGATACTTGTGGGAAATCAAGAGTAGCGGAAAGCTTACCATGAGCAGGAGTCTGAGATGGCACTGCCATAGAAGGCGATGCACCTCATGGTGAAGAGCAGGTAACCTGAGTCGGTTTCAACAGAGTTGGTTTCGATAGAGTAGATGATGACTTAGTGGGATGACCAGGCTTACGCTGAAGAAGAGTTGACAGGACGACATTATCTTCATTATCTAAGGAATCATAATCCAACACCACTGTTTCAACTGAACCTTAAGTTCTTGAAACAGAAGAAGATGCAGACTGAGGGAAAGATTGTGGTGGAGAGCTGTCAAGAACCTCTCTTTTTACATTCACAGAAGAGATAGGATCCGAGGATCGCCCTTCATGCGCACTCCGAATCGGGCTAGTTAGCAGACTTTGTGACCTGTCTTTAGAAGCCTCGACTGATCGGCGAACTTTCTTGTACGAATGTTTGGTTGAAATCCCCTTGTAGCGTTTGACCTTTTTAGTTGTTGCATTTTTTGGCGGTGAGGGAGCCATGGAAGTAGAAACACAGGGTGCAAACGAATGTGTAGAAGAGGAAGCACTTTCCTGATATGCTTTGAAACGCATGGCAACCACGATGAATAATCGGGCATAAATATAGAGCAAAAGTAAATATTGTAGAAGTATCACAACGAACCAGAGAAAATCCCAGAATATGTAGAGTTAAATAATTGACGGTGCGAAATCCCACTATATTTAAAGATTTAACTTGAGTGATGGGTAACCTAACTGGGCCAGGTTTAAAAAAAATGGCCCAAACCATATACCATGGACTTAGAGTTTCGATAAGCCCATGACCCAGAAATTGCTACGCTGGTTGTTGACAAACTCCAACACCAGCCCGTAGTCTTTCAAACGTAGATACATCTAATAGTTTGGTAAATATATCAGCAAGTTGCACAGAATTGCGAACATGTTCTAAGCTAATAATGTTATCTTCAACCAATTCTCGAATAAAATGGTGATGGATGTCAATGTGTTTTGTGCGACTGTGTTGAACAGGATTCTTGGAGATGATTATTGCACTCATGTTATCACAATAGAGAACTGTGGATGATTGTGGCACACCATATTCTTCCAGCATTTGCTTCATCTAGAGGAGCTGTGAACAACTACTCCCAGCCACAATGTATTCAGCTTCTACAGTTGATAAGGACACACTGTTCTATTTCTTGCTGAACCAAGCAGCTATGTTATTCCAAAAAAAAAAAACCAACCTCCAGACGTGCTCTTCCGATCATTCGAGCATCCTGCGTAGTCTGCATCACAATACCCTATAAGAACTCCAGTTGTATCAAATGTATACCAGAGACCATAATTAAACGTACCTGCTATATATTTTAATATGCTTAGCACTATGAAGATGAGATGTTTGTGGATCTACTTGATAACGGGCACATACTCCTACTGTAAATGCAATATCTGGTCGATTGGCAGTCAGATAGAGTAAGCTTCCAATAATACTTCGGTATAGGCTTGAATCAATTTTCTCTCCAACAGTATCTTTTGTCAATTTCAGATGGGTAGCAGTTGTTGTCCGCTTAGGTTTGGCCTTATCCATTCCAAACTTTAAGACTAGTTTTTTTGCATATTTCGCTTGAGAAAAGAAAATGTCGGTTTCTTTTTTTTTATTTGAAATCCTAAAAAAAAAGTCAGCTCACCGACCATACTCATTTCAAATTCACCTTTCATTTGATGAACAAATTGTTTAACATAAGTAGACGATGTGCCACCAAATATAATGTCATCAACATAGATTTACACAATTAGAAACTCTGTGTCTTGTCGATATATAAACATGGTTTGATTTGCACCAACTCTCTTGTACACTTGTTGTAGCAGGTATGTGGAGAGTCTCTCATACCAGGCTTTAGGGGCTTGTTTCAGACCATACAATGCCTTGCATAGGTTGTATACATGCTTTCAATGGACAGGATCAACAAAACCTTTTGGCTGCGCTACATACACTTCTTCAGACAGATACCCATTCAGAAACACACTTTTCACATCCATCTGAAAAAGTTTAAACTTTAGGAAGCATGCAAAGCTCAATAGTAATCGAATGGCTTCTAGTATAGCTACCGGTGCAAATGTCTCCCCAAAGTCTAGACCTTCAATTTGGGAGTAACCCTAAGCGACTAGCCTTGCTTTATTTCGAATAACTCGCCCTTGTTCATCAGTCTCGTTCTTAAATATCCACTTAGTTCCAATTACATTTGCATGTGATGGTTTTGGCACAAGATCCCATACCTGATTTCACTCAAATTGTAGTAGCTCTTACTGCATAGCTAGGAGCCAATGCTCATCGGTGAGTGCAGCTGTAACAGTGGTAGGTTCCACAGTGGATGTGTAGCACACATTTACAACCATCTTGGCGTAATCTCTCCTTTCCTTCTTACGCGTGATAACACCATTGTGAACATCTCCGATTATAGAACTAGATGAATGGTTTTTGGTTATATGTGTGAGAGGCACCAACTTCTGTATTGAAGAACCAGTGGTATCAGTAACATCAGGCAGTTTAGTAGAACACTCAGTAGTCTTCTAAGAGGCTGAGGCTTCACTGTCACAGGCTTCAGTGCAAGCAACTGATGAGGCTTCAACCGAGACGACCACACTGTCTATGTTTGAATGTGAAGGTGAGTCACTATTTTCTTCTGTTAAGGAAGAATGATCAGATCCTATAGTTCTGATTTTCTGTGAGTCAGGAACCCAAACAGGTGTATCTTCCTCATCTGGACTCCTCTTAGATGTGTTGCCATGATCATCTACGATAACATTTATAGATTCCATGACAGTCTTGGTACGTTGATTGTAGACCCTATAGTAGGTGAATCGTTTAGGTAATTTTCTTTTAGAAAACATCAATCTCTTCTCATTATGTAATAAGAAGTTTATATATAAAATTTACAATTTAATAAGCTGCCACATTTCCCACTAACTTTTAGTTAATTAAGAAATTAGTCAAAGGGACAATTTGGTCATTTGACCAATTAAGTCAAAGTAAAACTTTGACTTTTCTTTGTCAAAAGTCAACATTTTGACTCTTTGCTATTTTTCCCGTCTTGACTAATTCTAACCTCCTGAGTATGAGTCTGCATTCATTTTTCTAAAATTCAAATCATATTTGAATATAAATCCGATCAAAGTTTTGTTTTTCAAAGTCAAAAGTCAACATGTTGACTTTTACAACTTTGACCGTTTCAAAACTTTCCAAGCTTTTAATATGAATCTATATTCATATTTATTTTAATCATATTTAAACACAAAGCTTAAAGTTTATATCAACCGACTTATATCTTATATATTTGTCGGTTTCTCTCACTTTTTCTAATTCGAACATACTATTCTTAATTGAATCCATATGAGCTAGTAGGAGAACCTAATGGACCTATAGATCATGGACTTCAATGATTCGAGATTAACTGGCTAAACTCTTTTAGACCAAGCTTAATCAACATTCGTTAACTAATGAATCATTCCACTAAAGGCTCATAGTTGCTCTCCCCTCACTATATATATATATTTCTGTCCACTTGATATAACCATGATGGGTGAGTCGATCCTTCACAGGTTTTTTGTAATCTTGGCTGGGTCAAAATGCCGTTTTACCCCCAAGATTACATCTTGCTCCTTAAGACCCATTGATCCACTATTGAACAATTGGTTTAAGGTCCAACCTTAAACCTAAATCCTTCTCGGGCTAATGAGAAGGTGGAGCCCCTTGTTCAAGACTTGGATTCAGTCCTTAAGAGAACAACCTATCTCAGATGTGGGTAGGAGTGAGTTTCATCTTGCACCCTATGTCCCTAACTATCCACTCGGTCTTACTTTTAAAATGGGAGACTTATTGGGTCAGTGATGATGAGATGACCTCACCTATGCAGATCTAAGTATACTACCGAATGAACAGAAGTTCATAGTTAGCTCAGGATTAAGATCAAGTTACCTAGGCCATGATAATTGAAATTGTCAGTTTATAGTGTACGGTGTTATAGCTAAAAAGTGACTATTTCGTGGTTCCAATCTTATGGAATCCATTTACATAGGATGCCCCCACTCCCATGTCTCTACATGAACGATTCAGGATTACATCGTTTGTATTAACTACGGAGCAGGTCGCATCCATAGTGTTTTTCCAGAATAAGGTGCCCAACCTTATTCATACACTATAGACTATTTGGGCTATTAACTCGAACTTAATCCATGTTTATGTCTCTACATAAAGTTCAAGTATGTTGACAAACTTAAAATAGCCTCGGGACCTTAATATTTATTGGTTTTAAGATTATAGCATTCAAAAATAAACTTTATTGAATCAAATAACAAAGCACGAAATTTAGGACATAAATTCCAACAAACTCCCACTTGAACTAAAACTCCAAGTAAGTTAGAATTTTATAATGAGAGAAAAGTATATATATGAGTACAATAGACATATATATATAAACTAGGGCATAATCTCAATAAGTCTCCCACTTGTCCTAGTTTACAAACTACGTAGACCTAAACCATGTAGGAGGCTCTTAAACACTTTAGCCGTGAGAGTTTTTGTAAACGGATCAGCCATGTTTTGCTCGGAAGAGATTTTTGTTATTCTAACATCTTCTCAATGTACGATTTTCCAGATAAGATGTACTTTCATTAATGTGTTTCAATCGTTTATGACTTCTAGGTTCTCGTGAATTTGCAACTGTACCACTGTTGTCACAGTATAAGGTGATTGACAGATGCATATTTGGAACAACTTCCAAATCTGTTAAGAACTTTTTAAGCCATACTGCTTCTTTTGCTTTTTCACAAGCTGCTACATACTACCGCTCCTCTATTCAAAGTGAAAATTGATCTCGATGTAGATTTTCTAGCATCTTTAACAGATTGAAAAACAGAGTCAGTGTATCCAGTAAGAATCAGATCCTTAAAACCATACACAAACATGTAGTCTTTTGTTCTTCTAAGATATTTTAGAATATTCTTAACGGCTGTCCAATGATCACGTCCAGAATTGGACTGATATCTACTAACCATCCCTACTGAATAGCAAATGCCAGGTCTAGTACATAACATTGTATACATCGGGCTTCCAACAGCACAAGCATAGGAAATGTTACTCATATCCTCAATTTCTTGAGGTGTCTTAGGACATTGTTCTTTTGATAAATGAATTCCATATCTGTATGGCAACAGACCCTTTTTGGAATTCTGCATCTTATATCTTGACAACATTTTGTCTATATAAGACGTTTGAGACATGGCTAGTATTTTGTTCTTTTGTTCCGAACTATTTGGATACCAAGAACGTATTAAGCATTTTCCAAATCTTTCATTTGGAATTGCGTAGCTAGCCATTTCTTATAGTCCACATCATTCAGCGCCTGTTTATAGGTCAATGGATCCTCTATCCCATCATCAGGTATGACGATTTGAGCTTCACTTGAACCGAAATAGCGATTAGGCTGTCGTACAACCCTCCCACTACATCGAGGTTCTCACAACTCTTGAGAAAGATGTGTTTGACCAATATTTCTAGTTTTGTCAACTACTTTAGTGGCTGAACTAGGTCTATTTGTAGTATTTTTGGAAATCTCTTCTAATACTAGTTTTATTGCAAGTTTGATGATTTCTTATGTGGTCTTCCTCTAAGAATGTAGCATTTGTCGACACAAATACTTTATTTTCTTTAGGGTTAAAAAAACAAACCACCTTTAGATTCTTTTGGATAACCTACAAATAGGCATAATTTTAAACGACATTCCAACTTTTTTGGATTTTGCACCAACACGTGTGCTGCACATCCTTAAATCTTAAAGTGACGTAAACACTAGAAGAAATCTGGCCTTTAATGTCAGGTGAAAATAATGAAAAATGAACTTTAATGTCGGTTTTCAAAAGGCGGATGTTTAATGTTGGTTTTGAACCGACATTAAAGATAGAGCTTTAATGTCGGTTTAAAACTAACATTAAACATCCTGCTTTTTGAGAACCGACATTAAAGCTCATTTTATTTTTTATTTACTTTTTAAAATTTCGTAAAAAATTGAAGATTTCTCTCTCTTACTTTACTCTTTTCTCAAACCCAAAATTTTTCTATCTTTCTAAACCAAATTCAAAATTTTCTCCCTTAATTTTTAATTTTCCTCCAACCTATATTTTATTTCTCTCTTTTAAATTTTTTTTCCAAAAGTTTAAACTTGTGTTTTTTTTCCCTTTTTCTCTATATTTTTCTTTTTCCCTCGTTTCCCCCCAAATTTCCTTTCATTTTCCTCTTACCCATGATTTTTCCCTTCTTCCCCTTCCCCACTATTTTTCCATTCCTTCCAAAGTTAATCACTCCTGCCCCCGTCGCCGCACCTCAGCCGATGCCTCATCTTATGCCTCCAATGCTGACTCCAGTCGCAAGCTCAACCAAATCTGACTCCTACTGCTACCGTGATGCTAATTCCAGCCATGCTGCAACATCTGACGCCGCCCAAGTCCGACTCCAGTCGCCTCCTTCATCTCCACTAGCCCTAATTTCCAAATCCCACAATAACATCCCAATTTGAAGGACTTCTTCTCTAAAGGAAATAATAGTGGGAATAAGAGGAGAAAAGGTAGTTTTGTGTTGGGATTGGAAGAGATTCGAAAGTACTTTCATATACCAATATCAGAAGCAGCAAAAGAGATAAATATTGGTTTGACAGTGCTTAAAAGAAGATGTAGACAACTTAATATCATGAGATGGCCTCATAGAAAACATAAGAGCTTAAATTCTCTCATCCAAAATGTGAAGGTATGTGTATCATTTATAAGTTGCCATCCACGTTGGATGTTGTTGGATAAAAATTTTGGTTCTCAGTTTTTTGGAAAACCTACAAGTACTCACTGATCTACATCCAACTTTTTTGACTTACTATCTACTCTTTACTAATAATTTTTAAATAAAAAATAGTTTTCGAATAAAAGTACCTTTCCTTTCCATGAACTTTTATTATACATACTTAAGAAAAGTAGATGTAAATGTTGATTATTGGGTGTTAATGTTGATGAATGTTATTTGTTTGGCAGGAAATGAGGTTAACAAATGAGGTAAAAGGGTTGGAGGAGCACAAGAGGCTATTGGAGGAAATGCCAAATATGGACCTCACCCATACAATCAAAAGGCTAAGGCAAGCTTGCTTCAAAGCCAATTACAAGAAAAACAGAAGACTTAGGTCCAATAATATTGCTTCTCTTCATCACTAACCTTTAATTACTTCTTTGGTCGTTACTGAACAATATAACACATATGTCCCTTTATTATTGCAACCAAAAACTATCAAGAATATAAATAAATAGTCCTTTCCTTGTAAAAACAGAATCTTTACTTTTTTGAAATCGTAACTGGTGCAACGAATAGAAGCTAAGTATTTAATTCAAACTTCAATTTAAGACGCCCAATTTTGATAGAAGATTGATTACAAGGGGAAGACACTAAAATTGTATTAGATAAAGATATTTATAATGTAAATCGATAGAAGATAGAAGTAGTATAGAGTGACATAGTTGTGAAGTAACGTTTTTAAAATGGAAAAATTATAATATCATGTCCTACCTAGTACCTAGAAAGTCAAGTAATATAATAATGAGTTATATCTAGACTTATTTCTAAAGGTTTTATTTATGACTAATAATTGTTCTCATATACCAAGTGATTTGAAATTGGATATTCGTTTTCTTTGTTTGGGTGGTCATTTCAGATTTTCTGTACTTTTAAAAAGATAGTTATTAATTAAGTGTTAGAATAAAATGCATTAATCTGTAAAAAATTCATATGTTAGACTTTTGTTACAATATAAATGAAGATTCATACTTGATGAGCAAATACAGGACATGCTTTAATGATATCTGCTAGAACTCTACTGAAGAAAATAGCTTATGAACATAATATAGCAGATGCACGGTCTTCTCCAAATTTTAGTATATTAGGTGTTGTTATGATATGTGGTGCCTTTAGGCAACTTGTAGGAAGCCATTTTTACTACGAATCGTGATACTACACAGGTATTCTTCAACCCTCTTCAGTTTTACCCATTCTTAAATTCAACAATGAAAAATGTACTTCAGATAACCATTATGTTCTTTCAATTCTCCTCTTTATTCCTAGCCTAATTTACCTTCACCTATCACCTCATCCTCATTCCTGCAAAATTTTTAAAGTTCCTCATTTTTGCTCCTTAACGTTCTTCAGTGTTATTTGAAATATAAATAAAGAATATCTTATTCAAAAACATTTCTAACTCGTAATTACATTTTTGTATATTTGAATGTATCCAATAATAGATGCTTGAAATTCAATCAATGGTTAAAAGCATAGTTTTTATCTCAGGTTGAGACAGTGGCACAATTTAGTGTTGTATTTCTTATTTTTGCTCTAGGACTGGAGTTTTCTTTGACAAAGGTACCATTTTTAATTGACAGTTTTATTTCTTTACTTAATGAATGTGTTAAAATTTTCCTTATGAGTTAAATACCTAGACTTATAGATAATTTTCTCTGCAATTAAAAGTTGTGGGAGCTTTGACTGTTTTTTTAGGTTTTCTACAGATCATCATATTTATGTTTTTGATTTTTAATGTTGTTGTAGGTCATTCTTATAGTAGTATCTCCATATAAATTTTTAGTTTTGGCTTCTGCATAGAAAATTTTGTATTGATGATAGTTATTAATTCTATTGATTTAAAATTAGATATGTGCCTATGATTTTATATGTGTTTTTTTAAAGGATATGGTATTGTTCATGTTGAATTTATCACTAAAAAACGTTTGCTGTAAGAGACAAAGTAAGAAATTGTTATTACATCAAGTTTTGGAAATATCTCCTATCTTTCATTTATATTTGTTGTTTAATTTCAAGTTTAGAAAAAAGTAGCAACCTGATCTACTTTTAAGAGTTCTGATTTTTTTTTAGAATTAAAAGTTTTGATTTAGTACTTATAGTTTGGTTAAATTTTCAATGTTGACTCTATGGTTTGAATTTAATTTTAAGTCTCTATGATCTAAAATTTCATTTTTTGTATTCCATAATTTAGTATGTGGTTTTTTTCTTTACTGTTACTGAGGTGGTTATTGAAGGCTTAAAAATTTGAGGGAAAATTGAGATTCTCTATAGGATAGAAATAATGTTGTGAACCAGAAGTTACGGGGTTGAAAAGGATATGTCTGATTTTTATGAATTGTGTTCTTTAATTATTGGGTAAGTCAAGATTTTGAGGTTTAGTTTGGTCCCTGGAACTATTTTCTTTTCTGACTTCACTATGTGAATGACTTTTTAAAATGAAAATATGATTTTTGTTGTAAGTTCTTATTATCTTCTCTATCATTAAATTGCCCTCTCTATGTATAAATGCATGTATTATTAAAAGTAGTATGTTGCTATCTTTATATGCAATGGTACTTTTGAGCAAAGAAACTTTGACGCTTGGATCTGGTTATATCCTAATGATAGTAGTAGTTGGTAATATATTTTTCCAGGTCAATTTCTACCAGAGGAGGATGATAAGTTTCTAGATAAGGTTTGAGCTACAGTTCAGGAAGAGGAACGTCAAGCCCTTGCTGTAGCTGATACAAATGTTGCCAAGGATGTCATTGCTACTGCTGAGGTCTCTAGGAAGACTATTCCAACTTACCCCAAATCAAGGAATCCAATATTTAAGTCTCTATCAACTATGGTTAGTGAAATGGTGAATCATCCCTTCATTTGGTGCCTTTTCATTATGGCTCTTTGGCGTAAATTTTTCTAACTTTTAACTTGATAAGGCGGATGTGTGTTTCTAAGAGAATCATTGTCGATCTGTATAAAATGAGTATGTGCTATTAATAATGTAGGAAGGAAGTTGCATTACGTCAGAGAGAGGTATTTACAACATCAAATACGTAACATTTATGATCGTGAACATAAGGAAGGTTAGCTCTCACCATTGAAATAATTAGTGCATTGAAGTTGCTAAGATGCCATATTTTTTTGCAACTTTTATCAATGGATGGAACTATAAAGATCCTGAAAACTCCTTAGTAAGTAACATCATCTCTCAACACTCCTTGTAAAATCGGTGTATGCATTCTTCAAATGATTTAGATTGTGTTGAGAAATGATGGATGATTAATAATGTAAACAAGTTCATTGGATTCAAAAGCATATATTCATCAATGTTTGACATTCAAGAAAATTGCGGACTCTGCTATATGTGATATTTGCTGAAATAGCATTCTTCAAGTAGGCAACTTGATGCTAAAGCTTAAGCTCATAACGACTTAGTTTAAGGTAAAATGATTGGACATGACACATAACATAGCTGAGACTTGAAATTGTTCATATTATCTTTGCGTTTAATTTTAACTTTTTAGAATATTTTCTTTTGGGAGAGTATGTCTTCTCTTTACGTCTAGTTTTAGGAATGTTGCATTTCTTTCACAGTAATGAGTAGTGGTTTATTAATTGATGATGATGTTGAATATTGATTCTGCCCGTTTTTCCTCCCTTAATTATTGCAGTTTTTCTTCCCATATTTTCTTGTCCAAAGATCACCATTTGTGCATCCAATTGCAGTTCTTCAGCTCATTTGGTTTGTGTAGATTTTGGCTTCCATTAATATTTTAATTCTGCATTGCTAAATGCAATATATCACTCTATTCATAAATTTTTTTGAAGAACTTATCAAGAAAGTTATGTTTTCCTCTCCCTTTCTCATGCCCAATTGTTGATAACCTTGGCTTTTTTCTTTTCATTTTCATGTTTTGTAGCTATTTACCCAAGACATACTGGAAATTTTTTTTATGTAATAGCCAATAGGATGCCATATTTATTATTTATTCACAAAGTTCATTTGTTGTTTGCAGTCGTTGCCACATTTTTCAGCCAGCTTATGGTAGCAATAGGAGAAAATACCGCGGCCCTAGTGTGGTGTTTTTTTTTTTTAAGATTTAAAAAAAATCTTTGTGATAATGTGGTTTGCTTTGAACTTTTTTTTCAAATAAGTTAGATTATGTCTTTTACATTTTTGTTTTGTTTGTGATATGTGTACTGAATTATGCAAGTTTTGGTTGCGAGGACTTGCAATGGTATATTTGTATATATTTTTTACTTCAGTAGAGGTAGCTTGACATTGAGTTTAGGGAATCTGCTAATGAACAGAGACGGAGGTAATGGAATTTTCTAAATTTAATATATTTCTTGTAGTACTTGTTAGAATTCTAAAGATTAAATGGTTTATTTTGATATTGTTTGTAGAATGATTGAAGTCATATCGGGTTGAAAGCTAAGCAACTGTGTAGATAGCCAGACGACCGTTGAAGGTTGAAGACTGAGAAGGCATTTAGGATTTCTTATTTAAATCTTGTATTAGGATCTTTTTTCATGTACTGTTGTAGAATGTATATAAATACAATATTAAAATTTCATTTTGTGTATGCAAATGTAATAGACAAATATTAAAGTTTCTAAAATAATATTAATTTTATTGATTTGTTGGCCTGAGAAAAAATATTTATTTACATGGATCGACTGTCAGTTTATAAAAAATGGAAAATAATGCAGCAATTAAATAAAAATAAATTTGTAAAATTGGATCCAAAAACAAGGCTTTAATGTTGCTTTTAAACTGACATTATTGGGGATCTATAATGTCAGTTATAAACCGATATTGTTGGCCTCCTTAATGTCGGTTTTAAACTGACATCAAAGCCCAACTGACATTGAAAGACTTCAATAACACTATGAAAGATGTCGGTTGAAAACCGACATTAAAGGCCTTTAATGTTAGTTTTAAATTGACATTAAAGAGGCCTTTAATGTCGCTTTTAAATCGACATTAAAGGCCTTTAATAACGCTCGCAAAGATGTCGGTCGCCAAGTGACATTAAAGGCCTTTAATGTCACTTTTAAACCGACATTAAAGGCCAGATTTCTTGTAGTGAAACTACTTTACGCTCGTTCCATAGCTCATAAGGTGTTTCAGAAACACTTTTAGAGGCAACATGGTTTAAAATATAGATAGCTGTTTCTAAAGCATATCCCTAAAAAGAATCTGGCAACTGAGCAAAACTCATCATCAAGCGAACCATGTCCAACAAAGTTCGGTTTCTTCGTTTTGATACACTATTCTTCTTAGGTGTACTAGGTGCAGAGAGTTGTGATTGGATTCCATGTTCTATCAAATAGTTTTGGAATTGCAAGTCCATATACTATCCACCTCGATCTGATCGAAGTGTCTTTATTGTTTTACCTGATTCATTTTCAACTTCAGCCTTATATTCTTTGAACTTTTCAAAAGAATCAGACTTGTTCTGAATTAGGTAAACATGACCATACCTTGAATAATCATCAATAAAACTAATAAAATATTCATAACCTCCCCGAGCTTTGACATTTATTGGTCCACAAAGGTCCGAATGTACGAGCTCTAAAGGTGTTTTGGCTCTAAGACCTTTTTCAGTAAAAGATCTTTTGGTCATTTTTCCTTCAAGACAGGAATCACATGGAGGTAAGGAGTTATCTTCTAACTAACTTAGAAGTCCACTCTTAACCAATCTCCCAATCCTATTGAGATTTATATGTCCAAGCCTTAAGTGCCATAAGAAAGCATTGGAAGAAACTTTTTGTCTTTTATTCTGAGTTTCAGCTGTTCTAAACATTTCAGTATTTAAGACAAAATTTGTTCGTGTTGGTCTTAACTTATATAAGTTGTTTTCTAGTATAGCAGAAGAAATATAAATACCTTTTCGGAAAATGAACGTTCCATTAATTTCAAAAGATATTCTGTACATATGTTCCAACATACAAGAGATAGATATTAAATTTCTCTTCATCTGAAGTGCATACAAGACATTCCTAAGTATGATATATCTATCATTAAAAAACAACTTCAAGTCTCCCACTGATTTAGCTGAGACCATTTCTCCAGCTCCAACTTTGAGAGTGATCTCGCCCTCATAAAGCTTTTTCCAAGAACTATTTTCCTGAAATGAGAAGCAAATATGATTAGTGGCTCCTGAATCTAATATCTAGGTAGAGTTTTCATTTTCCACTAAACATGTTCCAAGAACAAGTAAATCAAATTTATCTTGTGTTTCCTTCTCTGCTTTTTTCTGAGCAAGGTACTTTGGGCAGTTTCTTAACCAATGCCCATCTTCACCACAGTGGTAACACATACCTTTCTTTGCAGTCTTCTTTTCCTTGTTCTGTTTGGGAGTCTTCCCCTTTCCCTTCTTTTCTATTTTTCGATTAGGTTTTGAGGGTCCAACTTTAGGTTTAGAGGACGATCCTCTTTCGAATTATCTTTTTGTAGTAGCAACATTTGCTTCTACTTTCTTTCCCTTACCCTTGCTAAGATTTTGAAAACGCTGGAGCTCATTTAGAAGGGTAGTCAGATTAAACTCTATCTTGTTTAAGGACGCATTTGTTTGAAATGGTATGAAGCACTTTGGAAGAGATTCTAAGATAAAGCTAACCTGATTAGCCTCATCGATGGCACCACCATTTACTTCAGCAATATTGAAGTGCATCATCATGTCCAGGACATGTTCTCTAACAGAGGTCCCCTCCTTCATTCGCTTAGTGTAAATGTATTTGATTACCTCGTGTCTTAGGGACCATTCTGGTTGCCCAAACATTCCTTATAATGAATCCATTATCTCTTTAGTCGTGGCTAAGGATTTATGTTTTTTTGCTAAAACATCAGACATGCTAGCAAGGATGTAGACACGGGCTTTCTCATTGGCCTTTATCCATCGATCATATGCCTCCCGACTAGTTCAGTTTGCATTTGAGGCAGAGGTTTAAGGACATTCTTCAGTTAAGACAAATCTTAAATCATCAACCACTAGTATTGTGTTAAGATTTGATTTTCATGCCGCATAATTATCACGTTAAGTTTTTCGGAAGCTAACAATTGAACTATTGAGCTATTCATGCTGAAAAACAAACATACTTTGTTTAGAAACTATAATCTAAATAAACCAATCTTTTAAGAAAAACTTAATAAAGTACCCATCTTTTTTATATTTTGCAATGATAATTCAAAGGTTCAGAATGACCTCTATCGAAGGGTAATCGATTACTCGTCCTTTGAATCAAGACGATCTTGACCAAATGCTAACTCACAAATATCTTATATTTACTTAGCATTTAGTTACCGTTATTTCTGTCAAGAATATACTAACTTTTTAGTGATTCTTGTAAATGTAACCCTCCATTTTCAGTCTTCAAAGATGAGAATCATTATGCTCCCGAAAGTGGAAAGACAATATGAAAACTTATCTAAGAAGCCCTATCCAAATATGGAGTTTACGGTGTTCCAAATCTTATAATAAAGCCCTCTGAAAGGTACGTCGCTCTAGGGCAGACAAGCAGGCGCATTATAAGAATCTCAAAGTGCGACCCAATGGAAGAGACCGTGGGATGTATTGTCATATATCCCTCACCCTCTTACTATGAACTACTTCCCCCATTCACCTTGTTCATAACTCATGCAAGCACTCTCCAAAGGGAGTCCACTCCTATGCACGACCTAAAGTCCTGCATGAACCTCACGTTGTGAACTCTTGGGAACGCTAGAGCTAAAAGTAAAATACTTTTCTCCAGCTGAAGTGTTCTATAATGACTTTGGGTAATTTAACCAGGATTTAATTTAGGCTAACTTAAATAAATCCTAAATCTAGATAAAACATCCAAGCATAACTTTTATACTGGATTTTAACCTACAATGTTTAGGTGATAAACCAATTTTATTACCTTACATCTCTCACGCATGCTCATAAAATTAGGTTAACTAGGCTCAAGAACTGATTACGATCTCCAGGTAGGAGGTGTTTCGTAAACCATCAACTTAAAAACTTCCACTCCTTAGTCATCTTATCTGACTTGTTGACAAGATCGAATCAGGTGTGCCTCTTGTAACCTAGTTTTACAAGATATCGACATAAATCTAATTTTGGGACATAGGGACATAGGGACCGAGTGGATAGCTAGCACTAGTAGAAAAAGGACCTACAATGACAGTTAAATGCTATCATTAAAGGTTTTCGTGATAGTTTTTTGCAGTCATTGATGCGGTAGTCATAGAAAGTATTTTATGACAATTGTAAAAAACTGTCACGAAATGCGATTTTCATGACATATAATAAATGTCACGAATGAAATATTTTATGACAAATTATAACTGTCATTATTTAGTTACGATGACAGTTAATAACTATCACAGTTTACATTTTATGACAGGTTGTAATTGTCATTATTTATTTTTTATGACAATTAATAACTATCATTGTTTATATTTTATGACGGAGAATAATTGTCATAGTTTCCATTTTATGACGGAGGATAATTATCATTATTAATATTATATGATTGATATTAAATGTCATTATTTATGATTTATGACACTTTTAACTGTCATTATTTAACTTACCATTACTTTAATTAAATGTCAATAAAACTTTTTTGATGATAGTTTTATTTTTCAATTTAAATGTCATATTTGTGTTTTTAGTCACTGTTTTCAACAGCCCTCTTTCTTATTGAATCATGTATTTCTTGTCGCCGTGCCATTACACATACCATTACAGACCAATACAATCACATATGGAAAAACGGTGAACGCTTTAATAGAAAGAAACACACTTTGTAATATTGCTTTAATTGTTGGTACAAATGTGTTTTGGTACGAACAAACTATTTAAATAACTACATGTAAACAAAAAAATTTCCTACCAAACCTACAAAAAAGCCTAACATCAATAAATTGGCGTAAATGTGGCTTCATTGCTCCAATGGATTGTGGCAAAACCTAATAAGATAAGAAAAGGAAAAAAAATGATTGAACAAGACAACACATTCACTGACATAAACACATCACATTCACTCCATGATGAACAACACACTTCAACAACATAGAGCACATACACACTTCAAGAATAATAACTTCTAAGCTTAGCTAAATTCATCCCACAAACTAAGCTAAATTACATACACATTTCAACAACACTTCATGATCAACAACACACTTCAACAACATAGAGCACATAAACACTTCAAGAATAATAACTTCTAAGCTTAGCAAAATTTAGCCCACAAACTTAGGTAAATTACATACACACTTCAGCAACACTTCATGATCAACAACACACTTCAACAACACTTCATGATCAACAACATACTTCAACAACAATTATATATAGATTGTTATATCTTCTTTGTCATTTGTTGATCTTGAGCCATCACGACGCAATTAAGACCGAAGATCAAATAACTAAAGGCAAAAGTCTTTCGTCTCATGGCATCTTGGGGTAATGTATGCCCAAGATCAATTAAAATAAAGGCAGAATTCTTTCGTCCCGGACAATCTCGATGCCACTAAGACTCAAGATCCAATAACTGAAGTAAGAATTCTTTCATCTCGAGGCATCTCGAGACATTGTATATTCAAGGATCGAATGACTTGAAGGCAAAATTCTTTCATCTCAGGGCATCTCGATGCAACTTAAGGCAAAAAAAAAATTATATATGTTTTCAATTATTTAAAAGTGAGAATGTTTGGAAAAGACATATTTCTAAATATATGTATGTCTTTCTTCATGATATGTTTTTCTATTTCTCTCTCAATCCCAAGTTTTCTCTCTCTCCGATCTCATCCATAAATTCATTTATCTCATGTACTAACATTCTTATCATTGTTATCTCTCAATCTAACCAAACATAATAAAAAATTATTGTTAATATTAATTAAGATGATATATAAAAGATTGTTTTTTATTTGCAAAACTATTAGAACTCTATATTTTGTTAACATTAATTCCACCTTAGGTTATACATTAAAACAAAAATTGAGAACTAATTTATAGACAATTAAAACATATAGTTAAATAGAACTACCTTGTTATATAAATTTTATAAATAGAATCTTTAAATAAAAACTAAATTAAACTCCTTCACACTTACACATCAATAATGTCGTAAATATAAATCATAAAAAAATTAAATTTTTATTAGTTAATTAATTATTAAAATTTAAAAAAACTACGTATCATCTTCTTTCTCATACGGTTATACAAGAGTTTTCTTCAACTCTTTTTTATTGACATATCCCTCTATTTTTTTTTTCCTTTATAAATATAACCAATTTTGACATTTGATTCTTTAAATTTATCTTTTAATCTTTTAATAAAACTTTGATATTTGACGTGCATGAGCATGTGTTGTTACTAGTAATCTTAAATTTACCAACTTGTAGAATAGATTATATAATTAGCATGAATTAATTAATTGAAGGTTAAAAATCACATTTAGTACCCCAAACTAGAATTATGATTTAGTCCTCGTACTTTTCAATGTGCATGTACCTTTAAATTGGTTACGATTTAGTCCTTGCTATTAAAGTTACATTTAATATTTAACAAAATTTGAGGTGATTGTCATCTAAATGTATGTGTATAGCTTTTTGCCTTGGTTCCAAAAAGGGTCTGTTGCCGTACAGATATGGAATTCATTTATCAAAAGAACAATGTCCTAAGACACCTCAAGAAATTGAGGATATGAGTAACATTTCCTATGCTTCTGCTGTTGGAAGCCTGATGTATACAATGTAATGTACTAGACCTGGCATTTCCTATGGTTCAGGTTGGTTGCTTTGGTTTTTATGAACCATTCAAATCAAGAAGATAAAACAACATATATGATGAAATGAGAGGTAAGTTTCATAGTGTGAATGCACGATTTTTCGCGAGATGGATTTCAAACTTTTTGACCAAATAGGTTTAAGTTTTCTTGCAACCTTAAATTTCACATAAAAAAAAAGTGAGTTTGAATTGGGAACCCAAAGAGATAAGTTTCAATTTTTGTTAGCTTGTTTAATGATTATAAAAAAATTTATGAATATTTAATATCTGTTTTTAAAAGAAGAGAATCTATGAATATTTTATGTGGTTTTGTTTAGTACACAATTAACCACGCTCCCATTTTTATGGGTTGTAACTATTCAAAATAGCTAAAACACATCATTTCAAGTTTGGAGATGAAAAGTAAAAATTACATACTAACATACCATTCTTTGATCCCAATAAATTTCTTCTAATTTCATTCCTACTAACCTTAATGAATATTAGGTTAGGATTGAAATCTGAATGAATGAAAAGAATAGTAAGAACTGATGTCATTGATGTAAAATATATGAATATGAAATAGGTTAGGATTGAAATCAGAATGAAAACTAACGTCGTTAGTGTAAAGATATGTGAATAGGAAATAGGAACCAAGTTAAATCTCCTCTATAATCTAATATGGAAAATATTAGATTGCAAGAAATCCAATGAATGAAACAAATTTTGTAGGATTTTTAATAGAATGCATAATCCAATATGAACCCGCCTGATAGAAAATTGCTTATTCATTCATACACATAGATCTTAGATGGTAACTACTTCAAATTTCTATAATCGGATAGAAAATGAGACATGCGCAGCAGAAAAAGATCAAAATTCTACTCTAATTGCACCTAAACCATTTTTAAAAATTAACATGCAAATTGCCCTAATTAAAACAAAATTAGGGTTAGAGGAGTCATACCTTTGAAAATTTCCCAAATCCTCGTAATCTCCTCACGAACTTGAGTCGGGACCTCCACTAGAGTTGACCCGTTATTATTCGGACTTGAAATCGGGTTGTTAGGAACCAATTAAGTGAAGGAAACGAGAGAGTGCTAGAAATTGGAGGTGAAAATTTAGGGTTGAGATTTTTTATTTTTTGAGAGATGAAAAAATAAATATTTTGAAATTCAAAATTTTCAAAATGGTCAAAAAGTTTTTTTCAATTTGAAAAGAGGTCTATTTATAAATAAATTACATGAAAAAATTCATGTAATTTGTTCATAAAAACTCAACACCTAATAATTCATTTAACCATTAGTAGAACTTAGTGGTCTAGATGTTTACATCTCACGTAGCCACCTATTTTACTAAGTGTTAGTGGGATTATTCAACAAAATGTTGGATTTTTCCACTAATTTAGTCCAAGAGCAGTATAATCATTCGACCTTTTAAATCAAAGTTAAACTTCAAATCAGAAGTCAACATTTCAACTTTTTACCATTTTATTCGTCTTGACTAATTTTGACCTCTCGAGCCTGAATCCGTATTCATTTTTCTAAAATTCAAACTACATTCGAATATAAAGCCGATCAAAGTTTGACTTTTCAAAGTCAAAAGTTAACATTTTGACTTTTTACAACTTTGACCATTTATATCAATTCCGGGCTTTTTAATATGAATCTGTATTCATATTTTTTATATTTAAATCACATTTAAACATAAAGCTCTATCTTAAACTTATTACTGATGACTATATATCATATATATATTCGTCAGTTTCTCTTTATTTACCTAATTTGAACAATTCGAATTATTCCAATATATGTTTTAAGTTAATTTCATATGAGCTAGCAGGGGAACCTAATGGACCTATAGACCATGGACTCCAATGATCTAAAATTAACTGGCTAAACCCTTTTAGATCAAACTAATCAACATTGGTTAACTAACGATACATTCCACTAATGTCTAGTAGTTGCACTCCTCTCACTATTTATATATATTGTCCATCTGATATGACCATGATGAGTAAGTTAATCATTCATAAGTTATTCGTAATCTCGACTAGATCAAAATACAATTTTACTCTCGAGACTACATCTTGTTCCTTTAGTCCCACCGATCCACTATTGAACAATTGGTTTAAGGTCCAACCTGTAAATCGAATCCTTCTCAAACAAATGAAAATGTATGGCCCCTTGTTCAAGATTTGGATTTAATCCTTAAGAGAAAAACCTATATATTAACCCTAAAGCTGATAGGTGTGAATTTTGTCTTGCACCCTATGTCCCTAGCCATCCACCTGGTCTTACCCTTGAAATGGGAGGCTTATTGAGTCTGCACTGTTGAGTTGTCCTCTCCTATGCAGATATAAAGATTATTCCGTGTGAACATAAGTTCATAGTTAGCTCAGGATTAAGATTAAGCTACCTAGGTTATCATAATCGAAATAGTCAGTTTTATATAGTCAACAGTGTTATAATTTAAAAGCGACTATTTCATGGTTACAGAATTATGTAAACTTTTTACACATGATGCTCTCACTTCCATGTCTTTACATGAACGATTTATGATCACTTCGTTTGTACTAACTACCAAGCGAGCCACATCCATAGTGTTTCCAGAATAAGGCGTCCAACCATATTTATACACTATAGACTGTTTAGGCTATATACTCGAACTTAATCCACGTCTATATTTCTACATCAAGTTTAAGTCTACACTAGATAGCCTCAGGATCTTAGTTTATTGGATTCAAGATTATAGTATTCTACTTTCACTAATAAGTTCTCAATAACCACTTGGGTGTTCATGGTTTGGTTTGGTTTAAAGTTAAACCGTATCAAACTGAAAAATGCAAAAGAATCGGTCTAGTTGACTCCTAAGTTAGGACAACAAAATGTCATGGCTGGCCGCAATGGAAACAAACATTTGGAAAACTAAGCCTTCTTCCAATGTTTGAACTCGGTCTAGCTGTTTGTCTTCTTTGTGAAGCTTCCTCTATTTAAACTGGGACATTTCCTCTCCCTTAATTTTTATTTTGTCTTTAAAAGCTCCTACCATAACTCAGTCTTGATCCAGAAGAAACATGAGAATGAGCTTTACAATCACCCTTCTGGTGATCGCTTGGCGATCAAGTGTAAGCGTTTTAAAGATGGTCTGAGGACAAAAATTCCAGTATCAGTAACGGCTAGTAGGGACTGGTCATATTTGTCTATACTGGTAGAGGCAGCTATGCACGCTGAAAGGTGTCTAGCTGAAGAGAAAAGTAGAAGTGAACTGTATAAGAATCAATTTAATGTCTTAAACTGAACCGAATCGCATAAGAATCAGTTTCAATTTAACACAAACTGAATTGAACCGCATACATTCGGTTTCAATTCGATTGCAGTTCAATTTGTGAACCGATTCTGTTTTCAACTATTTTTTGAACACCACTAACCACTTTATTGAATATAATATAATTTAAACTACAAATTACAAGTTTTAGAACATAAATTCCAATATAACCAAATTACTCTTGAAATTACAGGAACCAAATCAGTAAGTACAATGATTCAAATTAATTCTTAACCTTAAATCAAATATAATAAGTAAAATAAAAACTGATAGATAAATGAAGGATTTTTTAGAAAATAGAACAAAGCCCGAAAATATTTACATTGTATAAAATAATTTTGAAAAAGAAAAAAGCTCACAACGTGAAATAACAAAAAATACTTTGTGATTAATTGATCACACACACGTGAAAAAATGATTTTATACCCAGTCTAAATGATCTTGTACCATTGTATCAAGCCTAAGCAATATTGTATGAAATCAAAACGATCTTGTACCTGTTGGGTTTTATGTCATAAAACTCGTAGATAGTAGATATAATCAATTGACCGTAATTAATAAAGTGTTTTATTATTATAATTTCAATAAGTGTTATTGATTATATTATTAGTTGTCTTAATAACATAAATCCAATAAACTAACATCCTAAGTTGTTTGATGAGTCTCGAACAATATGTAGATACATACGGGGATCAATGTTCAAGATCAGCTTAAAGGGTCTATAGTATAAGGTTAAGGTTGGGTACCTTATCCTATTAACACTATGGATACGGCTCACTTTGTATTTGATACAAACACATTGATCCAATGCATTCATGTATACGATATGCGAGTGAGGGTATCCTATGCAATGAGTTTGCATAAGACCGGACCATGAAATAGTAATCACTAGATGTAACTCTATTAACTAGTTGGGTTTCTATTTCATTAGGATGCCCTAGGTAACTTAGTTTTAATCCTGAGTGTATTATGAACTTCTGTTTGCAAGAGATTGTCTTTTGATTTATACGGGTGAGAATGACCAGATTGCAGACTCAATATGCTTATCATTTTCGGAACAAGACCGAGTGGGGAGCTGGGAACATAATCACATAAGATGTAATTCACTCATTCCCACCTTTAGGGTAAATAGATAAGTGTTTCCTTAAATGATGTCTCCAGGACTTAAACAAAGGGCGCTACCCTCTCTATGGCACGAGAGGGGTTTCTGTTGAGTGGTTGGACCATAAACATATTGTTCATTAGAGGAGCACTGATATTTAAGGACTAGAAGTAACCCAGGGGTAAAATGGTAATTTGGCCTAGCTGGTTTTACGAACACTAGTTTATGCGAGAGATATTCATTTAAATATGATTTAAATGAAAATATTAATTAAAAATGATTTAATTAATTATTAAATTAATTAATTTAATATATATTAATTTAATAATTATTAAGTTAATAGGAAACATCGGTGGTTTTCAACGTTCCCATTTATTCTCTAACTTCCCACTTCTTTCGTTTGAAGAGGGAATTTTTTTCTAGAGAGAATGCGATGATCTTTCAAAAATCACAGAAATTTTTTTCTCTCTGAAAAAATTCCCTAAATCCAACTTTGGTTCTCAATTTGATGGTGGTGCCCTAGAAAGGTTTTCAAGTGGTGGTGCCCAATTTGGAGTTGTGGAGTTGCGTAGATATAGAGACATCAACGTCGATAGTTTCCTCTTCTTTATACTTCTCTATAATTTTTTTTAAAGTATGCTTAGCCAAAAATTAATTTTATAATTTTTTTTTGCCAATGTATTGGTATTTTTTTGTTCCAATTAAAATTGAGTCTCTCTAATTATTCCGCTGGAAGGGACTTTTTATCCCTTCGGTACCTTTGTACACCATCTAAATGATCTTGTACCAAAGTTAAACGATCTATTAGTGAGAATAGTCTATTTCTGTCTGTTTGAGATAGACAACTGATTGTTTAGATATTGATACAAAATTGTTTAAATCATGAGTCAATATTGTTTAGATCTTGTACCAAGAAGAAAAAAAAGACAAGAGATTAAGAAAAAGGAAAAAATTATAGAAAAAGAAAGGAATAAATTGCAAACAAGAAGGAGAAACATGAATAAGAAGAAAAAATAATATGAAAAAAATTAATAATATGAAGAATAAGAAAAAAATAACTAAAAAATAGTTTGACAAATAGTAAATATGAAATTTATGAAAAAGTAATTGACTTTCCAGACTTTTCTTAAATTATTATACAGACAGTAAATATTTAACCTTCTGTTATATTCATGTAAATTTAACGTAAATGAACCTAATTAAAAAGGTAAAAATGACAAATACATAAATATTTAATTATTTCTATAGAAAGACCTAATATTAAAAATCAATAGTTAATTCATTAATTCTTTCTTCCTCCAACCCTACGCACAAAAACTCCTTCCAATTAGTTTTGCGTCTTCAGCCCCTTGCCTACGCTTCAAGCACCTGTTGCCGCCAACCCATCGCGCCACCGACTGGCTCTGCCTCCGCTCGATCGTCGGCCATCCAAGCGTATCCGGCAAGTTGCCGGAAACTTCACTCTCCATCTCTCTCTACGACCCGTTCCATCACAGCCGCGCGTCGCCAATCTCCTGCCAGCCATCGCCACCACTGCCATTCGCCGGATTCCGCGTTCGCCTGCCGTCTTCCACCGGTCTCTGCCTCTATCACCGGATTATCTTGCGTTTGGTGGGTTAGTTTTTATGAAATAGACTTTTTGAGTTTTCTTGAGGTTTTTGGAATACCTATTAAGTTTTGACGTGAAATTTATACTACCCACAATGTTTTGATGTTATATTGAAGATTTGGAGTGTCTTAAGCTGTTTTCCTGCAGACTCAGAAGTTGTTTCAAAGGAATTTTAGTAAGTATTAAGGTTTTGAAACCCTTTTTGGTTGATTATTATTGCTGGAAATTTGCTCTATAATCCTTAATTGAGACTTATGCATAGGTTGGAGTCTTTTTTCAAGTAATAAAGTGGATTTGGATTAAGCTCCGATTTTGGGTATATCATTTAGAGACTCTCTGGAAAGAAGTTGTGTTTGAACTTAGCCCCTAAATGGTTAAATTTTAAATCTAGCCCATATTGTAGCCTAAAAGAGAGTTTGGTTTGCTTGAATTAAATATTCGGGCTTAATCTCAAGATAAGTAGTACTGGAAACACCTTGCGCCAGATAAGTTTAAAATGTTAATTTTGGCATTGGCAAACAATTTTTAGAAAATTCCATGTTATGTTTTCTTCATGATTGAAGAGATTTTATGAGCATGTTATAGATTTATATGAGTCATTACGACATGATCTTACGATATGGGACCCATTTATTGTATGTTGCATGCTAGTTCAGTTTATTGACAATTGTCCTCCTACCTGTAGCTAAGTACACCTCAGGCTCAGTTTGTGTGCGCCTTTTGGGTCCTGCAGTTTACGTTTGCCTTTGGGTCATGCAGTTTATGTGTGCATTTGGGTCTACCAGTTATGTGTGCCTTTGGGTCCACTAGATTTAGATTGTGTTCCTTTGGGTTCACTAGATTTAGATTGTGTTCCTTTGGATTCACTAGTTTGTGTTTCAACGGGATCATCAATTACCATGACTCCATGAGTACATCTCACCTACAATAGGACAATTTAAATTGTTCACTTAGATAACGGTCCAGCTCAACTTTAATACCTCAGATTAGGTCCCACCGTTCAGAGAATACAGTTCATGTTTGTGATTGCATACCATGTCCTCGATAGTGAAATAGTGAAGTTACTTATTGAGTATTTTAATTACTCAACCTTCTCTCAAATGGGATTGACAGAGTGAGTGCTCATCCTAGAGGTGTTAGAGACATGATTGAGTGTTACCTTCTCAACCCACATGTGGAAGAGAAAGCCAGGTTTCTTTGGAGTGCCAGTACTTGAGCGATATTATGGAGCTTGTGGAGGGAACAAAATAATAGAATTTTTAGGGGTACTGAGAGGGATTCTAAAGATCTTTGGTTCCTCCTTTGCCATTATGTCTCACTTTGGGCTTCAACTTCGAAGCTTTTTTCTAACTACTCTTTGAGTCTTTGGGCTTGATTTTTATTAGTTGGGATCCTTTCTTGTAATGGAATTTTTTCCAGAGTTGGATAGGCCGGCCCTATTCTTGTACTTTTTCATTATTCTCAATGAAGCATTTCTCTCTTTAAAAAAAAAAATACTCACCCTTTTCTTAAAACATTTATCCTATAAAGGCAAGAACATAATAAACGCTTGACGAGGAGGTTTGTCAAAGGTGGCATATGGACTAGAGAGTTGCTTTCGCTCAGTGTCATTTCTTTAAGAAGTTTTGAAGGTTTAAAAGTAAACATTTGAGTTTAGTAGTTTTGAATTTAAATGTTTTATTTTATTTTATTATTTATCCATTGTGTCTTGCTTCACTCAGACCTTGCCTTTTTGTCACCTCCCTTGCCTTTTTGTCACCTCTGGCCATGAGGCGATTAAAGTGCTTATTGCCTTGATGTGCGCCTTGTGCTTTGAAAACATTGATTTTTGTGTTGAGTTATTTGTCTATAGAATCTATGTCTTATTTCCAGGTTTTGCTTTGCTTTTGCAAAGCAAAATTTTATTTCTTTCAAATCTGATAGCATTATGTGGTTTTAGGTTAGTTCTTTGGTAGAAATTGAGCTATTCTAGTTCTTCTCTAATGTTGGGTTGTTTCAGGTATGTTTTGCTCACACAGCCATGTCTCTCCACAACCATGTTGATGAAATTGACGTTGAGCATCGTGCTGACAAGGAAGATGGTGTGGTTGATGAGGACATGGAAGTTCTTCAGAGAGCCTATAGGCTTGTTGGTGTTAATCCTGAGGATTATATTCATCCCAGGTCGTCATCAATTACTGCTGGAGACGCTGATCCTGGTTCTGATTCTGATGATGTTGATGATTTTGAACTTCTTCGAGATATTCAGAATCGGTTCTCGATTGTGGCTGATGAGCAGCCACTGAGTACTCTTTCACCAGTGTCAGCAGACGAGGAGGAAGATGAATTTGAGATGCTTCGTTCTATACAGCGGCGCTTTGCAGCGTATGAAAGTGGTAAGTTATTCGTAATTGTAAAGATTGCTCTATAACTGTCTTGTTTTATTAGCTTTTATGACTTGTTCTTGAAGTTCCTTGGTTGTGATAATAATAACTCATTCCGAGCTGCCCACTGTATATGGCGTTTTCCAATGGCTTGTGTTACTCGGGAAGAATTGTATGTTCCTTCCCCAATCTAGGTTAAGTTCATGTTACTTCACTGCAACCCTGATGACTTGTTGGTTGATGTTTTTTTATTACTTTCTTGTGATCTGATTACAGATATTTTCTCTAATATTCCTTTACAATTCTTGTTTTATCTCTATTTCTTGCAAGTTTTTTTTTTTTTTTTTTGGTAAAAGAAACATTTCATTGACAAATGAAATCAAGGGAGAACCCTGAACAAGATCTTGTATTTTTTGTTATTTAGTTTACTAGTGGTTTCTATTATTTACTCTTTTGATTGAATGGGTGAAATTAGTTCAAAATTACTTTGGGTAGTCCTACGTTTTGAGCGGTTTGTAGCGTTTACGTGATGGCTTCCTAAGAAGCACCTTCACTCCTAAGATGGCCAAGTGCTAGTGTCAGACATGTTTCTGACACCGACATGTCCAGGACACGGGACGGACACGTCCCCGACACATCAACTGGCATGTCAATTATTTTATTATAATTTTTTAAATTCCCGACATGGCCTTGACACGCCAAAGACACAGGTGAGACACAACTGAAAAAAGATAATTAAAGCTGATTAGAAAACTCCCAAATAAGGCCGACCCAATCATTTTAGGGTTCTTTTTTTTCTTAATTCTATTTTGTGTTTTGAACCCTTCAACTTTTCCAACCATTTCTCCACCTTTGTCATGCTCCCCTTTTTCTTGCCGCCCAAACTCTTTGCTTGCTGGTCGTCGCCCAACCCTCTCGCCACTGGCTAGAACATCCATCGGCAGTGACTCCCTTGAGCTCCCCAAAATTGTTGTGCTCCTTGCTGGTTTCTTACTCTCCTTTTTTTATTTTATTTTATATTTATTTTTCATGCTTTGTTGAGTCAAAAACTCATTTTTTCTTTCAACAAAATATTTGTGGCCGGACAGTATGATATCAACTTGTTATTTTGATGTTTTTAATTAGAATATTTCATAATATGTTTTATATGAACGATATATATTTAACTTTTTTTACTAAAAAAATAACGTGTCTTCGACGTGTCATGTCTTACTTTTTTGAAAATTGGCGTGTCACTGTGTTGCCGTATCTCGTGTTGGTATCTGTGCTTCCTGGGTGGCTTCCATGCTGTAATTACGTCTTTGATTGAACTGCTTTCAGATTTGTGCAAGTCCTACAACCTTACTAGAATAGACCTGTTGTACAACTTGAGTTCTAAGGAGATTTGTGTTTAGTTGGTATTGGCATTGATGTTTCACCTCACACGAGATGCGGAAGCATCTATTATGCTCCTTGTATAATACTCTTGTACAAAGAGTATTAGACTAAAGCTCAGTAATTCTTTGGTAATCTGTTTTGCACTAATCTACTGTAGGTGTGTTCTTCATGAGCCTTACGAGCCTTTTGTGCATATCTAGTCAAGCTAACATATTTGTAAAAGATTTTAAACTACACCAGCCTATGGACAAATATTCCTGTTCTTAATCTGTTACAGTTTTGACACCTAATGCTTTTGGGGATTTGTTTTTGGTATTTCTTGTTATTTCATTTCCATTGTTATAAATAAATATAAATTTGATAAGAAATGATAAAAAATTTATAATAACTAGTGTTTTTAAATGCCCAAGGTGCAACGGTATTCTGGAGCCTAGGATCAAGGCTCACAAAAAGGCGCAAACTTTTTTCCTCTGAGGCGCACAACGTA
Source organism: Cucumis melo (assembly GCF_025177605.1). Lineage (NCBI taxonomy): Eukaryota > Viridiplantae > Streptophyta > Magnoliopsida > Cucurbitales > Cucurbitaceae > Cucumis > Cucumis melo. Next base: position 18,884,672 of record NC_066862.1, read on the forward strand.
TAAAAATATTACATTAAAAGGAGAAAGTATAGTTGAAGTAGAAATATGGAAAAATAGACTTCAAGACACATGAATTTTTGTATTTAGGCTTAGTAAATTTGATTCTTTTAGTTAACAAAGAAGGAAAACCCTTGACTATTACTATTCTTTTTATAAAAAATAAAGAAGCCCCAAAGCCCCTCGGCTTTGAGCCTTAGGGCTTCACAGAAGGTACTCCTTAGTTTGTGAGCGTCACCCCCTAGATAAGGCGTTAGACCTACGCCTTGAGCCTAGGCGCACGCCCGAGAGGGCTTTTTAAAACATTGATGACAACAAACAAACAAATAGAGACATTAGGGTGTGTTTGACCCAAGAAGTTGAGAAGTAGGGGTTAGGAAGTAAGAGTTGTTCACCCCACTACTTGTTTGGCGCTAGGAGTTTGTGGGCCCACCACTAAAAGATATCGATTTTATACTGATAACTTCTTACTTAGTGGACCTTGGAGTTCAAAACTCTTCAGAGTCATAACTCATTAGAACTCACTATTCTACCCCTTGCTCCATAGGGGTGGGTGTTTGGGGTATCAAGTTGAGTGAAATTTGGAATTCATATTGTTTGAGGTGAAGAGTTGTAAAATGAAGTTTCTTAATAGACGTGCAAAATAGAGAAAAAGAGGAAGATGGAGTTCCTCAATAAATGTGCTAACTTCAATAGTATTTATTATTAATATTGGGTTTTTTTTAAATGAAAAATTATTGATATTGGGTTGTTTTAACATTATCTTAGGAAGTCGGTGGATATTTATTATTAATATTGGGTTGTTTAATATTACCTTATAAAGCCAGTGGATATTTATTGTTAGTATTGGTTTGTTCATTTTTTTTGGGATAAGAATTAATATTGGGTTGTTTAACATTACCTGATGAAGTTAGTGGACCAAACACTCCATTGCTTTGCCTTTGAATTTCCAAGCATTTAGACCTTCAAAGTTCCTATCTTCTCTTGTCCACGGAAGACAAGTCGTAGTCCCTAACTTCTAAAAAAAAATAATTACAATCTATAACTACATGTGGTCAATGTCTTCCACCTTGTCAACATGAGCCTAGTTCAACTGGCATTTGTATGTTCCGTAGGATAAGAGGTTTCGGGTTCAAATCCCCCATCCCATGTTGTACTTAAAAGACCTTTTCAAAAAGGAAAATATGTCTTCCACCTCTCCCAAACACAATCTATAGCTAGATGGAGTGAAGGTTCCAGGTCTAAAACCTTTTTTGGAGCTTATCATTTGTCATAAAGGCTTCTAAAAGCCATCGATCAGGGGTAGATATTTATTTTCTTCAGGCATTTGTTCCTCCAAACCAACCAAATTAGGGGGATTTAAGCGTTGCTAGAGATGTTGGAAAGACTTGAGAAAACCAACCTTGTTGAATAATTTCCATATCCATGGAGGGATCACAAATCACATATAGATCTGGAAAGCAAGATTATACGGAGCTCAATCAATCCATGTCTTCATAAAAATGTATTTGATTAGTACCCATGCCAATCCATGGTGACCACCTACCTACGTATTAATTTCCTACGAGTTTCCTTGATACCCAAATATTGTAGGGTTAGACGGGTTGTCCCGTGAGATTAGTTGAGGTGTGCGGAAGTGGTCCGGACACTCATGGATATCGAAAAAAAAATGTCCATGGTCGTTTGTCCACGAGAGTTCACTCCATAAATACTAGATATAACATTCTTCAAAAGGGCTTTCTGTTCTTGTGTGGGCCTCCAAATCCACTTGGTGAGCATAGAAGAGCTTTGGTGATTGAAAAAAAAATCCACTTCCACGCCCCCCAAGCAACATATCCAAAGTTGCCCACCCCCTTTTGATCAGATTGCAAGTTGACCTTTTGAAGGAAGGAGGCTCCTTATATGCATTGCTATATATATTTGCAACTTGGTTCACTTAAGCTCTAAATAGTTTTTGTTCTTTAAGAAAAGTCATAGATTTAGAAAATTTTCATTTAATTATTTCTCAATATGTATTGGAAGTTTCCTTTTAAGGGTTCTTTTCCCTCTTACCCTTTCTCAAGATATGTAACTTATTTGCAGATACTTTGAGCAATAAACCCGATCAGTCTCGTGACTATGATGGGTCTCTGAAGATGGATTCTGACGACATAGCTGTTGAGAGCCAGACATCCTCAAAAAGGTACCAACATATTGAATAACATGCAATATTAATGCTTCTTAGCAATATTTTGGTGCGAAATAGCTTCTTCCTAATGATAGTGTTGTATGTCTCTAAGGTTTTACTGTCTTGTAAATACCAATTTTGTAGGCCATCCATGCTAGCCTTTGAAAAGGGAAGCTTGCCAAAGGCTGCGTTGGCATTTGTTGATGCCATCAAGAAGAATAGGTCCCAGCAGAAGTTTATTCGTAGTAAGATGATTCATCTTGAAGCTAGAATAGAGGAGAACAAAAAACTCAGAAAACGTTGCAAAATTCTCAAAGATTTCCAGTGTTCATGTAAGCGAAGAACAAGTTCTGCACTGTCTCAAATGATAGACCCTCGAGTCCAGTTAATTTCAGCTGCAAAACCACAAGCAAAGGATTCATCAAAGGTTAGTTAATAATTTATGCTCATGAGTCTATTGCTTTTGAATTATTTGTACTTGCACCTTTACAAGTATTGATTTGCATATTATTTGTTACAGCTTTGATAAATATGTATATCAACAGCTTGTCGTCTTATTTTGAACAAAGATAAAGTTTTCATTAATTTAATAGGAGTCATGTAGGCAATCTTATCATCTCAAGGCACCCTGTTTGAGTTCATAGCCAAAAGACTATTGGAAAGAAGTAGATGAGCTTTTTGGGATAGACCCATTGATTCTGTGCCATTGGTTTTTCATTTAGGCTTTGGCAACTTGAGTAATTTGGGAGAGTTGGGTTAGGTGGTTAAAAAAAACTAACCCCTTGTTTGGTTCACCAATAATTAAGATGTTTACTACCTCGTTGTTTGCATAAACTCAAATTTCTCACCAAAATTTTCTCATTTCTCACGTCGTTATTCATTCATGTCAACTCCTCCAATAACTTTCCTATAATTATTACCAACACAATTCAACTCTTTGTTTTTATTGCTAACCAAACCTTCCCTTAATAGAAAGCCTGCTCTATAACTTTAACATTGCAAGAAATCTTTTCAAACAAGTATAAAAATCAAAGTATTGTAAAATTGAAATATTGACAAAAAAATGAAAAGAAAGAAAGCTACCCGATGCAATTAATTCCAGATGGCGAGTAAATCTTAAATTCTTTAGAAGGATGTTTAATCCTTTCAAATATTTCTCTGCATTGAACTTGATTTTCATAAAATTATTTTAGCTTTTATCTAATCAAAACCCCAGAAGTTAGTTGAATGAAAAAATTTTAGCTTTGCATATGCTGCAAAGCAGCTTTAAAGTGTTGTTTTTTGCTAATAAATTGAGAGTCCTTGCGGTGAAGCCACCGGAATTCCATAATTTTCTTTTTTATTTTGCATCTGTTTGTACTTCTCCTTTTGACTCTTATGTGTTCTTATTTTGTTTCTGCAGAAGGACAAACGATTATCTGGAATGTATTATGGCCCGGCTGAGAATTCTCATGTTGCGTGTCACAGAATGGCATTGGCAAAGTTTCCCCGTGTTGATCGAAAGAAATGGTCCATTGTAGAAAGGGAGAATCTTGGGAAGGGAATAAGACAGCAGTTTCAGGAGATGGTGCTTCAGATTTCAGTGGATCAATTCAGGTAACTTTTTGTCTATTGTGTTTACCTCGTGCAACAATTTTTAGCAGTTGGATGGATAGGTAATGGATGTGTATTACAATGATGCCATGTGTCTTTCATTCTTATTATGTTTTAAATTTTATTTATATTTTGATAATTAACTAAATACCAAACGACTCTAAAAATTTTATTTGTTCAGAGATCCTTTGATTCTCCATTTAGAAGGGTGGATAGGGACCTTAGTGAGATTTGGTTCTTCGTTTAATTTAATTTTCTTTGTTGGGTTCAATTTCAAATACATTTTGTAAATATTTTAGTGGCATTATTTTTCTTAGTTGGAGTCTCTTTTTGTAGGGGGAGCCCCCTTCTTTTGTGGGTTTTTCTAAGCCCTTTATCTTTCAGTTTTCCTCAAGGAAAGTTGTTTTTATAGAATAAATCAACGAAAGCTGCAAAAAAGGTTTCTTTTGGTTACCACTGAGAGGCATGCCCAAATACTCAAGACGCTAGATGTAGTCAGCGAAACGACCCCACTCTTGTACCACTGCTGAAACCTTAGAACAGCAGTTATTAAGCCGAATCATGAGAGATTTAAAAATATTAACTTTTAATCTTGACAGTAAATTTGAACTGAAATTGTTTTCAAAATGGTTGCATTCCATTCTAAAATTTCAAAACTTCACAGCCTAGATAATGGTGTTTGAAGGCATTGTTTCTATGTTTATCTATTTTCCTGGTCACAAAGACAATAAGATTATAGAGAAGTTTAGGAAACTGTGTTTTTGCCTGAGGCTAAATGTGGATGGAAAGAATACTTTTTTTTTCAATCAGTAGAAGGTTTGTTACTGGAGATTGGGATGTAATTGTTATTTGTCTTTTGCTTGATGCTATTGCAAATGTGATTGGAGAGTAGGAAAATTTTTCATGGGGGTAAAGGGTTGTGGCTGCAGGTTTGGGATGCAATTGTTCTTGGAGTGTTGTATCCGTTTTATTATTATTTGCTGGATAAGAAGTTGCATCTAATTCTTTTTGCAACTACTTATCATCTTTCCTCCCTGCTTGTTGTCTATTTGTGACTCTTTGCTGTCTTGGGATCATTGTTTCTACTCGTCGTTTGTAATCTATGTATTTGTGTTTACAGAGATAGAGAGGGACGGCAGGTGATTTGTCTTTCCCTTTTTGTTCTCTTCTTTTCAGAAGCTCTTACTAAAATTATTATGGTATTTGGCAGTGGGCAACAAGGAGTTTCTGGAGATTCAGATGATTTGGATAACATTCTTGCATCAATAAAAGATCTTGACATCGCTCCTGAAAAGATTAGGGAATTTCTGCCAAAAGTTAATTGGGACAAATTGGCTTCCATGTACCTTCAGGGTCGCTCAGGGGCAGAATGTGAAGCAAGGTATGTACTTCCGGACTTCTTCTTTTTCTTTTTTTCTATTTGTCTATTTTTCTTTTTTGTATAACAAGATTTTCTTTAAAACTCTACAATTTTAGTTTGCCTTTGCTTTTCTTAGAAGAAATGTGGTTGAAAAACCTTGTTTTTGACCTATCTTTCTATAAATCAATCTCTAGTCTTTTATGTATACATACATAACATATTATTTTTAAAATCTAGTTCTAGTTTTCTATTAATTTCAATTGAATCTCGTGTAAGGGTTTAGGTCCTTTATGTCAAAATTAATTTGTTTTTTTCTTATTTGAAATGGCCTTCCTTTCCTTATTTAGAGAACCTTATTAAAACTTTAAAAATACAATTTTAAAATAGATATCTAGATAATTACTTTTAATATTTATGGATAGCTAGGTCTCGCACTCGCTAGTAAAACCTGATAAATACATTAAAGAATAAAGGATGAAGTTGAGACCTAGATTTATTTTTCCAGTTTAATTGTGTTGTAGTGTTCTTGTTTATTTTTATTTTGTTGACAGGGATCAAATTGAAAAAGAGATATATTTAGCCTTTTTTTTTTTTTTTTTGCTTAAATACTACTTTGGTCCTTGTACTTTTGGTTTTGGTTCAATTTGGTCTCTATACTTTAAAAATATTCATTTTGAGAGTAGAGGGACCGAGATGAACCAAAGTTGAAAGTATAGGACCAACATGAACATTTTGAACATCAAGGGATCAAGATGAACCAAAGCGAAAAGTAGAGGGACCAAACTAGTACTCAGCCCTTTCTTTTTGTTCTCTTTAGAAAGAAATTTTATGGAGCGAAAAATACTGTAGAAAATCCTTTCATCTCAAGAAGTTAGGCAGTTAAATAATATTCTAGCTGTTATCCATACGAATTTGAGGCTACTTTGTATGCCACTGATTTCCTCAACCAGACTTGAAGGAAATTGTGTATTGGTGATGGTATTATTTTACCTTTAATTTGGTAGATTATTTATTTTTTAAATACAGAGGCTTTTGCTATTGGTATAAATCTGTTCAGTTCTTGACCTAGTCCATATTGATTTTCTTTGAAGCATGTCAACTTCAATCAGCATCGCAGAGGTCTATGACAATCATCATCACAGATATATTGACCATAACTGGTTTTGAATAATAGTGGAAGGCCTTCGTATTATAGTACAGGTGGGACCAACTTGTAACAAATGCCTTATTCAGACAGTGGTCATTATTATGTCTGTGATGACAATCGTCACAGACATCTGTGATGTCTTGTATTTCCTTGAATGACACGTTTTTGCTATATATTTTCTGACTTAATGATGTATTTGCTAAACCTTGTAGGTGGTTGAATTTTGAAGACCCCCTAATTAATCGAGATCCATGGACTGCAAGTGAGGATAAAAATCTTTTGTTTACTATCCAACAGAAGGGCTTGAATAACTGGATTGAGATAGCAGTTTCATTGGGCACAAATAGAACTCCCTTCCAGTGCTTGTCTCGGTATCAAAGGAGTTTAAACGCTTCCATATTAAAGAGGGAGTGGACCAAAGATGAGGATGATAAACTTCGATCTGCTGTTGCTATATTTGGCGTGAGAGATTGGCAGGCAGTAGCTTCTACTTTGGAAGGACGAGCTGGCACACAGTGCTCTAATAGGTTGATCTTATTTACAATATCTGACTGGTTCATCTTCGTATATATTACTTCAATCTTTTCGATCATTTCTCATAGTGAAATAAAGTGTTCATAGAATGGGCTTGAGGTGTTTAGAGAGTTTTGACCATATTCATAGGCTTAAGTTTTCAATTAAACCCAACTATATTGAAATATAAAAGATCAAAAAATAAATAATGAGAAAATAAAAACTCTCGATTTCAAACTAAAAAGATGTGAAAGTTTCCTTAGTCCCTTTTTTTTTGTTTAGCTTCAATTAATTTTTTTTATTGTACTTCTACTTTTTTATTTTAGTTTCTTGTATTTTGATCGTTAGCCTTTTTTCCCTATATCAATAAGAGGACTCGTTTCCATTTTAGAAAAGATAAGAGTTGCTGGAGGTATTTGGAATCTCCCCTCTCTTGAGTATACTAACTCAAAGCCTAAAACCATCTAAAATATTCTCCAACATCCTTCTTTCTCCCTACCTCTATTCATAACTAAAATACTAAGAACCTCAAACTAATCACGAATATGTAAGTATCTTAATATCCAAATCCTCTTACTAACTATTTAGAGGGGTCCATGAATGACTTAAATCATACTGCTAGGCCCCCTATCCTATTTACGTATAATAGGAGAAATAAGAAGAAACATGAGACCAATGAGGAGGAAACAAGTGGCATGGGGAAACATGTCCATGAATCCAACCAGGAGATTACACGTAGTGGAAGGGAGGAAAGCAAGGAGATCGGGGACCAGCAGGAGGGGCCCACGGTTAGTTAGTAGTGGGTAATTTAAAAGGGGGCATGGGAGCACAGAGGGGGTACGAATGTTTTGGAGAGAAAAGGTAGAGGCTGTCGGCTCCTTGAGGAGGAGAGTGCAGAGTCCAGGTTTCATCGTTTTGTTTTTATTTTCCTTGTAATGGTTGTGTTTGTGTGAACTGTAGTTTGGTGCTCCTTAGTCATTTCATTTTACTGTATTGCTTTATGTTCTTTCTGTTAACACTTCAACAAGGACGTGCTTGTGATTGGGTTGGAGTGTCTTTGTTTTGGGCTGTAATCTTGTTTTGAAAGTAATAGACAGTCAGCTTTTGAGGTATCCTAACATTTTGGTATCAGAGCCTGAAACCTGGGCAAGTTTACGACGATGACAAAGGTGGTCGAAGAACGTTTGGAAACGGTGGAGCAGGAGATGAAGAGATTGCCAGTTATCGAAGAGAATATAGCGCTGTTGTCCAAAAGCATTGTTGAGATGAACTCACAAATCGACAAACAGTCCTAGCAACAGCAAGTGATCTTGAAGAACATTGAAGGGATCATTAGAGATGATTCGCCGGGAAAGAAAACAGAGGAAGGATCCACCAGCCGAGTCACGACAGCTGGAACAAATCCCCCAGCGACAGTGGAAGAACCAAAGGGGGAGACGAAAATAGAGGAATAACGAACGTTAGATCGAAGTAAGTTTAAAAAGGTTGAGATGCCGGTATTCGATGGAACAGACCCCGACTCTTGGCTGTTCAGAGCGGACCGTTATTTCAAAATACATAACCTATCAGACTCTGAGAAACTTACGGTAGCAGTGATAAAGCTTCGACGGCTCAGCACTGGACTGGTACCGGTCACAAGAAGAGCGGGAAGCATTTGCCGGATGGGATGATTTGAAACAAAAAATGCTGGTGCGGTTCCGAGCGACCAGAGAGGGAACATTGGTGGGCCGGTTCTTAACCATCAAGCAAGAGACAATCGTCGAAGAATACAGGAATCGTTTCGACAAGCTATTAGCACCGGTGGCCTTCTTGCCCACAGTGGTGTTAGAGGAAACGTTCATGAACGGGCTTAACCCGTTGTTGAAGTCTGAAGTAGAAACCCTGGAGCCCAATGGGCTGGCCCAACTGATGAAGTTGGCCTTAAAAGTAGAAAATAGAGAGTTGGTTCGAAAAGAGTGTGCACTGATCAGCGCTTATGATATTAAAACCACCTACAAAAGTCAACAAACCAAGAATGCCGGCTCAGCAGCCGCGAAGGAAGGGGCAACCGGTGGAAGTTGACCAATGAGAACGATAACACTGAGAGAGGTGGCTACGGGGGATAATCGTCGTGAGGGGCCCACTAAAAGATTATCTGACGCTGAGTTCCAGGCCCGAAGGGAAAAGGGGCTGTGCTTCCGTTGTGGGGAGAAATATTTTGCGGGACATAGATGCAAGTCCAAAGAGCATAAGGAGCTCCGAATGCTGGTGGTCAAAGAAGGAGGAGAAGAATTGGAGACTGTAGAGGAAGAGTTTTTTGGCGCCGAAACAGAAATGAAACAAGCTGAAGTCCAGAACGTGGAAAACTTGAACATCGAACTGTCCATCAACTCGGTAGTTGGACTAACCAACCCAGGAACCATGAAAGTAAAAGGAAGGATTGGGGAGGAAGAAGTAGTGATATTGATCGATTGTGGGGCGACCCACAACTTCATTGTTGAGAAATTAATGACCAAACTGGGGCTGACACTGCAGGAGACACCGAACTATGGAGTGATCTTAGGATCTGGAACGGCAGTCAAAGGTAAGGGGGTGTGCCGCGACGTGGAGGTACAGATGGAGGGGTGGAAGGTGAATGACAGCTTCCTACCATTGCAGTTGGGGGGAGTTGATATGATCCTTGGAATGCAATGGCTCCACTCTCTTGGGTGACGAAAGTCGATTGGAAGAAGCTACTGCTGACTTTCTACCACCAGGGCAAGAAGATTATGATAAGGGGAGACCCGAGTCTCACCAGAACACGGGTGAGTTTGAAGAATCTGGTGAAGTCATGGGGGCAAAAGACCAGGGATTTCTTGTGGAATGTCGAACCATAGATTGTGGGCTGATGGAGGAATCCGAAAAAGGAAAAGAACAGGGGGAGGAAGCAGAGGTCCCCATAGCCGCCTTGTTCGAAATATTTGCCAGTGTGTTTGAATGGCCAACAACCCTTCCACCACAGCGCAACATTGACCACCACATTTATCTAAAGAGTGGAACGGACCCGGTGAACGTCAGGCCTTACCGATATGCACACCACCAGAAGGAAGAAATGGAGAGGCTGGTAGATGAAATGCTCTTCTCAGGGATTATACGACCGAGCAAAAGCCCGTACTCTAGTCCTGTGTTATTGGTAAGAAAGAAAGATGGGAGTTGGAGGTTCTGTGTGGACTACCGGGCCTTGAATAGTGTGACGATTCTTGACAAGTTTCCGATCCCGGTTATAGAGGAGTTATTCGATGAGTTGAAGGGAGCTAACATCTTCTCTAATGTTAGATAATCTCTTGAGAATTTTCTTAGGACGTATGTGAGTGATGACAAAAATGTTGAAATGACTCATGTTGGTATGTGAGGATATAATTACTCTTTGGAGCACTTCAAGTCAAGTAAAGATGTTGGTGGGCTTAGCAAGGAAATCCTTGTCCATTAGGTGCCTTTTATGGATTATGAACTATGGTTCCTATTCTGAGTGTGTGGAGTTGCACTTTTGTGTGTTTGAATACAACACTTGTGGGGGAGGGATCAAACCTCTTACCTCTAGGATGACATTTCATGTCATTATGCTTTAGCTAAGCTCACTTTGCATGTGGGGCGCTACACCTAATATTCCAATAATTCTTTGATACCATAACCACCTGTCTAACTAATTATTAATATGCCATTAATATCTCAAATATACTGTAATAGCGTTCCTATAATAATCTTTCCCCATTATATTTTATTCACTTTCAGTTGTTTCTTTTGGATGGAAAAAAAAAAGCGTTTATGGAAACCCCAAGTTATTTGAATACTATGGTCTCAATCATAGTGTTGCTCTGTGTCATAGGGTTGGTTTTCTATTGCAGTCACTGAGCTATAATGAATTATTTCTTCTGTTATGCAGGTGGAAAAAATCCCTTGACCCAGCTAGGACAAAAAGAGGTTATTTCACTCCATATGAAGACGTTCGTTTGAAAATTGCTGTAATGCTCTTTGGGCCCAAAAATTGGAACAAGAAAGCAGAATTTTTGCCTGGTCGGAATCAAGTTCAATGCAGAGAAAGGTGTGTTAAGCTGACCTATTTTATGCCTTGTTTTTATTAGCTTAGTGCCTACTTATCTTTTATTATTATTTTGGGGCGAGATTCCAGAAAGTAGACACCCTGGAATCGGCTTTGATTTATATGTATGTTGAACAGCCAAAGCACCAACAATCTCTTCCACTCCCCCATCTTTAATTATTTTTAGCGTCTCCCTAGCCCGAGTATAAAAGATGCTTAATGCGTCAACTAGTAACTAGTTATTTGCTCCGATTTGACTTATTATTCATTGTGATGGCAGATGGTTTAATTGTTTAGATCCTTCCTTGAGAAGATGTGAGTGGACAGAAGAGGAGGATTTAAGGCTGGAGATAGCAATTCAGGAACATGGATATAGCTGGGCTAAGGTAGCTGCATGTGTGCCATCACGTACAGATAATGAGTGTCGCAGGTATTGGTGTACGGATTAGTTTTATAATTCCTGTGATTTGAAAGCCTGTTATTTTATTTCTAAATCATATTGTTCTTCGTAATAGGAGATGGAAGAAGTTATTTCCCGATGAAGTTCCCTTGCTCCAGGAAGCTAGAAAGATTCAGAAGGCTGCTCTCATTAGCAACTTTGTTGATAGGGAAACAGAGCGTCCTGCTCTTGGTCCTGCTGACTTTCGACCCAGGCCAAATACAGATTTATTATGTAATACTGATGGTCCAAGACCTGTCCCAAAAAGAAATGTGAAAACAAGGTTAGTTTCGACTTGACCCTTTAATTTATTTGTTGTCTACTCAAAATCTTCTCTCTCTCTATATTTTTGTTTGTTTTGATTTTAAGATGCTGGTTTTGACTTGCGATACCTTGGTCTACAGAAAGACGCCCGTGTCAAGGAATGAAAAGAGTGCTACTGGGTAGGTTATGGTTTTCCTTGATCTATCGTCCTGCTGTCTTATTCTTTTCGGTTTGTTTTCTCCTGAAAGAAATCCATTCCAGGCATTGAAGCTCTTTTTAATTCTTTCTTCATTTTTGCTACAGTGATGCTCCAAAGAAGAGGAAATCAAATTATCAGAGGTTTCAGACGGATGCAACTGCTCAGGTGGGTATTGCATATAATACCTCTTTTGTCCCAGAAGAGGTTCAATCTTCAAAGCCTCAAAGGAAACGAAATAGACGTGGAGCTTCTAATGCAAAGAGAATAGGGGTACCGGACCTACGTTCTGACAGCGAGTGGTGTGCTAAACAGAATTTGGACACTCAGAGCCTTGGGTTGCAGCTGAATAGTAAGGAATCTGATAGGACCAACAGTGACTGTACCGAGACTGTCGATGAGAACATTCTGGAAGTTTTTGAGAACAAAGTTGCAGAGAAGCTTACTGAAAAAATTGCATGCTTCTCGGAACAAAAAAAAAATCAAAACTCAACCGGATCTTCTGGAGTCTCAGTATTGTCGGAAATGACTAGCGGCTTCGTTGACTATAATCCCTCTATCCTCACAGATACAACATTGTTAGCTAGTACTACTGTGGATGATATCGAAGAATTGAAGGGCAAGAGTGTTGCAGACAGGGATCTGGATGACAGTAACAGTTTCTCGTTACCGCACAGTTGCTTAGAACTCCGGACAGTTGACAGTGAAGGCGTAGACAGTTATTCTGTGGACGAATTTACAGCTAAAAGCAATGGGGTTTGCAATCCCACCCAAGGCAGGAGGAAGAAAAATGGCAAAACATCAAATAACAGCCACGATAATTTGTTTCTTCCTAGTCAACAAATTGAGCAAGAGACATTGGGAACGAAGAAGCCTCATCGTCATAATCAATCAAAGAAGAGAAAACATAACAATACAGGTACAAGTACGTTAGGAACATTGGAGGCAGTTGAGGAGGTTGATGACTGCACTCTCTTGGGGTTCTTGCAAAAAAGATTGAAGAGGACGGCAGTGACACATAACGAGACAGTTGATTGCAGTTCTAGTACTCCTTTAAATGTTGATGATGACGATAATGAGCCTACCATTGCCTCTTTTCTTAATAAATTGAAGAGAAAAAAGCATCAGCGGCCTAGTGGTTGTGAGTTAAATTAAGGTAGGATTACGTAGTTTTGTTGCATTTTTGGAATACCTCAGCAACATCACATTAAATCTAGGAAGAAGGTTGATGGAAGGCTCTGTAGAAATAAAGCTTCCAAGGCTGCAAATGGCTAAATGCTCAACCGTACGTTTGATTCTATGGTCGACACATTTTTGTTTTATGATTTAGCTAAGAGGGCTTTGGCAATTTTGTTTTCTTATGGTTGATTTCATCTTTTTTTTTTCCTCTCCTAATTTGTTCATTTTTTTTGAGAAGGTTGGATAATCTTCTCTTTGTACATTTATCTCGTAATCTTAATGAAACTATAAGTTATGAATATGTTTTAGTTATTTTCTTTCTTTTTCATTTTTCATAGTTGTACATGGTTATAAAGTTTGGATAATTGGACTGAGCTGTTTCTAAGGTTTCCTATTTTGATAGAAAATCTTTCGACTCTCCAACATACACATACTAACCAGATTTCCTTTTTCTAGATTTAAATCTTTAAATGTGTGTTTTTTGATAAGGGTATTTTAAAAAATATAATAAAATAGTAAAATATTTATATGGTATAAAACAATTTTGAAAATGAAAAAAGTATATAAGTCCTTAACAACGCATCTAATATGTTTAGTACATTATTGTTTAATTTGGTTACGTTTAAATTTAAATTTAGTATACGATCATTTAAATTTGGTTAAACGATTTTTTTTAAAATTTTTTGGTATACGATCATTTAGTTTTGATAATTTTCTTTTTTCTTATATGATTGTTTACTTTTGGCTACTTAAATCTAAATGATTCTTTTCAAGATTTTTTATAACAATCTATTATTTTTTTACACATTTAGATTTGGATAGCTAAATTTAAATGATGTTTTTTTTTCAAATCTTTTATATTTATATTTAGTATACGATCTTATGAACAACCAAATAAAAATTTGAAAAAAAATAGATGTTTTATATTTGATACACAATATTGAACCAAATAACTGTTTGAAAAAAAAAAAAGAGAATAAAGACTCTAAAACTCGTAGATGATAAAATTCGCAGATGAAGAGGTGAAGAAATACGATAAAAGAGAAGAACAAACATGGAATATTTAAAAAATGGCTTACTACATGAGCTTTGTTACATTTTATCCGTTTGTTATATTTACACGGACCGTAAATATTTTATCCGTTTATTATATTTAATATGTTTGTGAGACTGATATTTGTACATTTTTAATGGCTTTCTTACCGTGTTTTTTTTAATAATATAAAATTTTGCTATATTTTTATTGTATATTTTTTAAAATATCATGATTTCATATAGGGGTGTACATAAGCCGGGTTGAGCCGGGTTGGAGGAAAATTATGGACCAACCCAAAGTTTCTGGGTTGGCAAAAAATGAACCCTATCGGTTCAATTCGTAAGGGTCAACCCAACCTAACCCAACCCAAAAAATTCGGGTTGGCCGGGTTGGGTTGGCGGGTTGTTTTTTTGTTTTTTTCTTTTCATCTCTCCATAATTTATTTAGACAAATTTTCATATTATTTTTCAATATGCAAGGTGAACAAATTATTATTCAAGGTACAAGGTGACAAATATATGTGTGTTGTACATTCAAATTTCAAAGTATAGAATGTTAATTCAAAATAAGGTTTACTTTTAGGTTTTAGGTGTGTATATATATGTATCAATATATGTATATATAATCGAGTTGGGCCAAGTCAACTCTACCCCTAACTTGCACAACCCCGACAACCCAGATCAACCTCTTTTTCTCCAATTTTCTAACCCAACCCAACCCAACATAAAATTTAACCCAACCCAACCCTTACGGTTTGGGTTGGGTAATCCGGGTTGGTCGGGTTACCGGTTTTTTTGAACACCCCTAATTTCATATTTAAAAAATTGAGAAAATTTATTGTAGGTAATATGAAATTTTCTATATTTGAAAATATCTCAAAAATTAACTTCAAGTCTACTATTCAAATATAATTTAAAAATGTTAAACCATTTCGAACCTAATCTGCTAAGACATTAGATACCCATTGTCGTTTCTCTATTTATTCAAGAACTTATTTTTATATACTTGATCCAACTTAATTTAAAATTCATGCCTAGGAGAAAAATATTCTTTATGCAAACATGTCAAAATTTTTGACAAAACATTGTGTCTAGAGACAAAAAGTGCTTTCTCGATTATTATTCTTGTTAATATGGCCCAACAAAAGATAATGAACGAAAGAAAGAAGGTTAACTTTAGAAGCATAGGTATTGGATATCCATTTCGATTATTAATATGGACATGAGTACGGATTTTCCTAGAAATTTAGCATAAAAAGAGAAAAATGTGAACCTTTTAATTATGAATATCAACCCAGATAGCGTTGGATCCAGAAATTTTGTATAAGAGCACTATAAACACACTAAAAAAATATGAAAAAAAAACTTCAAAGATTAATTAGTTTAATATGTATTACAATTGTCTTCTACGAGTTTTCATATTTTGAAATCTATCAATGATAAGTTTATTATCTAACTTATCCAATAAATCTTTCTCAATATAAGCTATAAGACAATCATTCATCCATTGATCTCCCATTCGAATGCATAGTCGAGTCTTCACAATATTCAAAGCAAAAAATGTTTTCTCTACAATAGCTGTTGCAACCGGTAAATCAATGCCAATGTGAGCAACTCATAAACTAATGGGTAGACCTTATCTCTTTTCGTAACGACTATCTACTATAAACTCACACAATGTTTTTTAGTTCAACAAACTCTAAACGCATTTCAATAATGTAATTTTGAAGTTGATACTCAAATATAGAGAATTCAATAGCTGAAAAGTCTCTTGGATAAAACTGAGCAAGTCGACTAAGTTTTTGTCTATTAAAATTAGCAAATGAATTACTCGGATTCAAACAAGCCATACAGAGAGACAATTCAGTACTTGATTTAGTAAAACGATTATTCAACTCTTTTTTGAGGATAATGACTCTATAGTTTCTATTGTCGTTTTTCTTTTAAAACATCTCTCCATATATATTGATATGTTAACTCTACAAAATTAGTATTAAACAATATAAGTATTATAATTTATCACATAGATTGAAAAAGTATTAAAGCAAAAAATATTAAGAAGAATTTGAACTTACTGATATGGTACGTATATTCTAACGATGAATGGAAAAAGAACTATCTTCTAGTCTTTAATTATGAAATTAAATTAACTAAATATATACATAAGTAATGTAAGTTTGAATTAAAATTACATCAAAAAAAGAAAAGTAAAAAAAAGGAATAATATCTTTTCAGTGGAATATTGTCGAGAGAGTGAAAGTTTAGATCACCAACTTTGTTACATTTTTTTCTGAATATTTGTTAGATAGCAAACGACGGCGGCTAGAAAATAAGTTGGGGTTTTATCTTAGTTAGATTTTTTTCCTTTTATTAATATTGACATTTGAAGAAATAAAATTATTGAGAAACGAAGATATTTGATATTTGGGGAAAGAAAATTAATGATGTTTGGAATAAAATATATTTTGTGGCAATTTAGGAAAAAATTTGATATTTGAGAAAAGAAAATTAATGATATTTGGAATAAAATATATTATGTGCAATTTAGGAACAAATTTGATATTTGAGAAACAAAACTATCGATATTTGGAATAAAATTATTTTATAAAAATAATTGTAACAAAATGGGGACACGCCACCACACCAAAACCAGATATTAAAAAAATACATTAATAAATATAAAATATTTTTTTTAATAAATATTGTAGTCTGACACTTGAAAATTAATATTAAAATATAAAAATCGATAATATGAGAGGGGCACGTGCCCCGCTGGCCCCTTAATAAATCTGTCCCTGAACATAGATATATATTATTGATATTGATAGCTAGATGATAGATACTAATTATTGATATAGATATATGAGTATGGAATTGGTTCTAGAGCCACGATTCGTGGGCTCTAGACTAAATCCTCCACATGAATACATAGTTATCATTAAAGATAAGTAGATTGTTCCTCACTTTTAAATCTTTAGTTTATTGTAGCTCTCGATTTCTAACTTAAGTATCAAAGTTTGCGTGACAAACATTGCATTACTACATAGATTTTCCTCTTTATTATTGTTGGTGTCACATGAAAAGTTAGATAATCTCGTTGTAATTCAAATTTTACAAACCATCACTGAAATAAAATTTCAAAGTTATGAAGGAAAAAAATAAAAAAGAAAAAGAAAAAACAAGAATATACAACACAAAATGTACTCACGAAGTAGGAGGACGTTTCTAATAAGATATGATATTAAATTCAACGAGAAAAATGACATTCTTACTTGCATAGTGGAATTTTATGATAATGTTGGCACCATTGGTTCTATGAACAATGACAAAATCTTTGAAGATTTTTTCAAAGCGAAAGCAAAAGAAGAAACAATGCAATCATAAAACACTTTTGTTTATTACAATATTATAATTATTTAACATATAGAATCCAATCACCAAACTAAATTAAGTAAATTTAGTGAAATCATGACGACTTAATACATCGTCCTACATATACAAAATATTATTCTATATGATATGAAAATTTTATTCTTTTAATTTTCGTCCTTACATATACTAAAATAATTTCATTTGGTTCAAAAACCTAAAAAATTATAGTGAGTTTAAATCGATCTTTGATACACAAACTCATATTCCATTATCTACCATATATATATATAAAATCATGTACAAAAGGAGAAACTTTTTGTTCCCATTATGTTATTTTACTGCAAGGTTTTCTTTTACTATTATAGCGATGATTTTTGTCCTTTAAATATAAAAACTAATGTAGTTAATTACTAAATTAAATTAATTTTTTTATTAAATTAATTCTTTTTTAGTTGTTTTATTAATAAAATGGTTAAGTAATGTGATGATCTATATTTTTACTTTTATGTTGTTTAATTTATTTATTTATTATTTTCTTCTTCCACTGCTTCTTTCTAAAGGTATAAAAAAATATTGTAGTTTTGGAAAATAATTATTGATATATTGTAGTTTTGAAAATATTTAGAAGAATGTGGTAGTTTTAGTCTCTCTCCAATGTCTTGAGTTGAACCCAAGACATTCTCTCTCTCTAACCCAAGACATTGCTAATACTTTTTTTAATTTAAATTTATTGTTTAAATTTCTTGTCTCCCTTTGTATTCATTTTAATAATTTTGTCAAACAAATTTAAATTTTGTTATTGTTCTTCAATATCAAAATTTATATAAATATTTCTAAATAATTAAATAATTAGACGAACCATTTTTAATAACGACACGTAATTAAAAAATTAAATATAAATTAAAATAATTTATAATAACCAAATTACATTTATTTGATTGATAAAAGAAAATCAATGTGTTCCACAACTCGGACGTCGTCGATTTCAAGTTGGTTGTCGACGTCGACTCTGAACTCTATGTTGTTCTTGGTCCTCTTGGTTCTTTGGTTCTTGTTGGTACTATTGTCGATCTGATACATCTGTAGGTGCTTCATGATACAGATATTCGTTATGTTCCCCATAGCCACGTCCATGTCCATGCATGTAAGAATAAGATGGACCGACCCCTGCATCATAATATCCTGTACCGAACTCAGAATCACAATATCCTGCTCCAAATGTTGGCATCATCGTCATCAGACTACCATAACCAGTTTGGCTCTGTGTTTGTGTTGTAGGAGGCACTTCTTCTACATTATGGTAAACTTCATCGAGTTCAGTTTCTTCCACTCGAACACGTCCCCTATGAACTGGTGGAGGTACAATAGGTAGATCGTACATATTATGTATCTTCTCCATGTACCTCTTATTATTATTACATATATCAAGGACTTGTTGTGGATCATCTACTACATCACGAAGTCTTGTGTTGTTCGATCTTTGTAAATTGTAAAAAAAAATTAGAAATATTTAATTGAATAAATAATTTAAGTAATTATACAATATTTAAATATGTACCAGATGACCTACGGCTGCTCCTGGTCGAGTGATGTAGAGCCTCGTAATATTATTATACCAATGGATGTATTCTTGAGTCACATCCATATCAAATTGCTGAATCGAAACTCCTATTGCCATAAATCTTCTACGAGATTGCCATCGCACTACTAAATATGCAACCCTGTCGGACCAATCTGTAACTCTCAAGTCAATGTTATGTAGAAGTGGCTCAGTATTGCATACTGATGGGATATTTTGTTTAAGGCCGAATTGTGTAAGCACCCTATCGGGATGATGCCATTCACCAATATGGAAACATATGAGAGGACTGATAGTCCGCCATATATCTTGACCATTCTTACATAAATTTGGCAAATTATCAATCACATCTTTGTAAGGCTCCCAGATAATTTGAAACATTACACATTACATTAAAAATAAATAAATATATGTTTACTAATGAATAAAAAAAATTAAAATTTCAGTATCGACATACCTGATCACGCTGAAGAAGGTCGAACATGTACCTATACTGATTAACTACATGAGTAGCTGATCTAGTTACACAAAATTGGTCTCTCCAACTGTATTAATAAAGTAAATTCTAGATTTTGATTTAGGGGTCTTTTTAAAAATATAAAAAAATGGCAAAGTATTTACATTGTATAGAACAATTTTGTTCCTTTAATTAATTAGGTTACACGATTGTTTAGATTTGGCTACACGATCGTTTAGATCTGGCTACATGATCGTTTAGATTTGGCTACCCCAAATCTAAACTATTAGGTACACGATTTGGCTACCCCAATTTTTTTTTAAAATTTGGTATACGATCGTTTAGATTTGGCTACATTATCATTCAGATTTGGCTACACGATCGTTTAGATTTGGGGTTCCAAATCTAAGTGATTTTTTTTCAAAATTTGGTATACGATCGTTTAGATTTGGCTAGAAGATCGTTTAGATTTGGCTACACGATCGTTTAGATTTAGGGTTCCAAATCTAAACGATTTTTTTTTCAAAATTTGGTATACGATCGTTTAGATTTGGGTACATGATCGTTTAGATTTGGCTACACGATCATTTACATTTGGTATACGATCCTTTAGATTTGCTGTTTTGTTACATTTGTGTAAGTTTCCCTTTGATTTAATTATATCACTCATTTAGTATTAAACTACTGTTTGATATAAATTAAAATAAAATAGCATACCGTGAACCAAGTGCTCTCTAGGTAGTAGATGATCAGTTGCATGTGTAAGCTGTGGAGCTATTGTGGGAAATCGTTCCCAAGCCCATATTTGAAGAAGTATCAACGGACCAACAATGTCATGAACTTCTCGCTTCGTGCTTTGCATAGTTGTCTATATAACCATGCCAACCACACTCTACCCCACGAGTATCGACCCGCCTCATGTAAATTTACCCAATAGTGGTAGGAACATCAGATGCACAAAACTACCTGATTTATCAGAAAATAGACTTCCACCCATTAATTGTAAAATGTATGCTCTTGCATATCTGATTATGATTTCCTCTTCTACATCGTCATCAAGTCCTGGAAATTGTGATGCCAACCACGTGAGATTTAATCTTGATCCCTTTATTTTATTAGCAGGTGGAACCACACTAAGTAACATCTGACATAAATTTATCTAGTCTTCATGCACTTGACTGATAACAGGTTCTCCATCGACAGGTATCCGTAACAATACTTCTATGTCCTATAAGGTGATAGTGCACTCTCTAGTGAGCATATGAAACGTATGCGTCTCCGATCTCCATCTCTCAACGAATGCAGTAATAAGGTGCCAATCTAACTGGATGAAACCCAATCTAGCCACCCCATAAAATCCAGATACTTAAAGCAGAGGCAATATGTTACAGTGAAGTGGGATATTGTGTTGGACTACTGCCTCTCTACGTATACAACCCAACTCACCTACTGTTCTATCGTCCCACACAATTGAAGATTGATGAAAAGATTGATTATACAGAACATTAGAATCAATCGGTCATGGGTTTAAAGTCATAATCTACATAGAGAATATTAATTAGAAAGTAAACAAGTAGATACAACAAAAAATGCTACATAATGGATTATATAAAATAAGTTTATCGAACTAGTTGGTACAAAAAAAAAAAAAATTAAGTACAAAATTTCTTAATTATCAGGTGCTCGTCTCTGTAGCAAAAGACATTTCCTTCAATTGTGACCTCGTTGACCACAAAATCCACATTATACTTGAGAACTCGGTTTCCTCCAATCCATCTCATTATGATATTGTGAACTCTTCGGTCGACAGGGTTTTCTCAACAATGATGAGTCAGGATGTAAGACGGACATAACTGGTGTGATCCAGTAATCTTCATGTGGTACTGGCTGAAATTGAGGAGAGTAACATGAAACATATGTTGAAAGTTTGTAGTAGTCCTCAATGAAATCTTCGTAGTTCATGTTAAATCGTGAACAAACCGTCATAAAATGCGAACATGGTATGCCAAAAGCTTGTCATTTGTTACATGAACAGTATTGTTCTGAAGCATTCAACCTTAATATTTGAATATTTCCTCCTTTCGCATTAAGGCTATGGCGTCCGGTTTTCACATGAAACATGCCTTCATGTCGATCATATGATTGCACCTCATGTTTACTAGATCTTGAAGCCCATTTCAAGATTTTATCAAGTGCATACCTGCAAAGTGACTTCACTTAGTACCGTAGACTTATTCAAAACTAATTGCATGTTATAAATTATTACCGGGTGTATTTATCTCGACGTTCCAATGAAACTCTGATTTCTTCTCTTCTTTTCTCAAAATAATTGACACATTTATAGAATGTTGCTTGAGCAAGAGCATTTATCGGCAACATTCGATCTCCTTTAGGACTCCATTCATGCACTCTAATAGATTTGTCGTTATCTATCTATACCTAAATCCGCAGTCATATGCTTGAGTCCATTGCTCAATATCAATGTCGTCAAAAAAGCTCAAACAGTTGCTGTTAATTTGTCTGATGTCTTCAATTGCTTTATTAAATTTTCGAATTTGGAATTGACATCCGGTACGATATACATAATTTTTCAATGTATTAAACTTAAACTTTTTATTGAAGTTGCTGATAGTATGACGCAAACAGAACCTATGGTGACACTGAGGTTCTGTCCATCTGTTTGTTGGATTGTTTACAGCCGATATAATGCCAACATGTCGATCTGAAACTAAACATACCTCATCATGGAGTACAATTTTTTTGAGGTGCTGCAAAAATCACCCCAGGAATCTGCAGACTCCTCATCTACAATGGCAAACGCAAGTGGGAGAAGATGTTCGTTTGAGTCGACGGATGTGGCTATTAGCAACTTGCCTCGATATTTACCATATAAGTGAGTGCCATCTATTTGAATAACCGGCCGACATCGATTGAAGGCTTCTATACAAGAACCAAATGCCTAAAATACAGAAGTGAGAACAACATGCCCTTCAATGTTTGTGTCACGCACTCTCCATTCCATGCATGTTCCGGGATTAGTGTGTTTAACCATATACAGCCACTTGGACAAAAGTTTATATATATCGTCCAAGTCACCGAACACTTTTGCCATCACTTTTCTTTTACCATCTCATACTTTGTGATAAGGAACATGATTCCCTTATACAGTTCTGAATTGTCAACAACCACAGGGGATACAATTGGGTCGTGTTCACGAATACTATCTATTACATCCATATTTATCTGAGTGAGTGTATTTGATGGTAATTCATGTTCACAACCATCAAAGTCGAACTCTTCAAACTCATCATCTGTTTCTGTTTGAAAGTCCATATATTCATTATTAGCCACCATTTCTTCATCGTCATATACCGACGATGCAACTAGTTCAGTGTCAGGGACAATAACCTGAGTTTGATCTTCGAGCTGACCAAATGGTTCTGAATTCATGTTTATATCCAAACCCATTCTACTCACATTGACATATAGATGCACCATGTTCGGGATTGGCATTGCAATTGAAAACATAGTTTTCATTGCTTGTTCATTTGGTATAGGGAATGACATAAACTTTATTAATCCCGAGGGAGTTAGATTTGGATGTCTATATATAATTTCTATATCACTTATGCGTATATCTATACCAACTGATGATCCTACGATTTCAATAAATTGTTCAAAGACAATTTCACTGTTTACACTTATGGTAAAACCTCCACAAGCTGGTTAGTCATAATCGATTCCATCAATACCATCAATCATATAACCGTTCATAAACAACATAAATCCCAAAATTTTATCTGCCATTTTCTAAGAAAAGAAAAAACGAACAATATATTATAAAAATATAAAACAACAAAATTATTTTTAATAAAACTAATAAAATTTAACAAAATTATGCTTAATTAATTAAACATAAATCTTCCCATTAGATTTTACTAAATCGAACAACAATTAAAACAATAATAACAAAATTATCTAAATTATCTTTAATTATTTAACAACAAAACTAACAAAAATTAATTAAACATAAATCTATAACCATTCCCTTTAACAAAATCTAACAATAATTAAAATAATAACGATAATAAAATTAAAGAAAAACATACTCTGTCACCGATGAGGGAGATCTCATTCTTCGTTGGAAAGAAAAAGAAGAAGATAAGTAGTGGTTAATTCACTATAAGAAAGAAAAGAAAATATGTGGGAAAGAAGAAGATTGGAAAGAGATGAGAAAATATGTGGGGAAGAAGAAAATTGGAAGGAGATTTAAAGAAAGAAAAATGATCACGGGTAGTATTTTTGATGGAATGGCCGTGAAAGACCATTCACGCAAGCAGAAGGCAGAGGTGTGAGATTCTGATTTTTTTTTTCAATGTAGGTCTGGTCTGAGATCAGACCTTTGTTTTGTTTTTTTTGTTAATTTTTTTATTTTTAAATATGGGAAAAAATTGTTTATACCAAATTTTGAATTTTTTTTTTTAGATTTGGAACCCCAAATCGTCTTTCTTCTTTTCTTTTTTATGCAAATAGTGTATAAAGAATATTGAAAAAATTGGTTAGACATTAGAGTAACCAAAATTAAAAGATTATAAAGAATATTGAAAAAAAAATCGTTTATGCCAAATTTTGAAAAAAAAAATCGTTTAGATTTGGTGTACGATCGTGTAGGTAAATCTAAACGATCGTATACTAAATTTTGAAAAAACAAATTTTAGATTTGGAACCATCGTGTAGCCAAATCTAAACGATCGTATACCAAAATTTGACAAAAAAATGGTTTAGATTTGGGGTAGCCAAATCTAAACGATCGTGTACCCAAGTAATTAAACGATCGTGTACCAAATCGCTTTACCAAATATATTACACGCATTGTTGACGGGGTATTTTTGGTATTTTACACGGTGTCCTTTCCAAGATCTGGTCTGACCTATTTTTTTTTTTTAAAATAAAGATAGGTATGGTCTTGAAGACCCGACCTTTGTTTGTTTTTTTAAAATATAGGTCGGGTGTCGAAGACCAGACCTATTAAAAACTACAATATTATAATAAATATTTTCAAAACAACTATATATATTTAAATATTTTTCTTATTTACTATATTTAAATAAAAGGTCCGATAGTTCCCCCCCCCCCCCCCCCCCCCCAAAAAAAAAAGCCTCACTTTTCTCTGTACCTCACTTTTCTATGTAATTAATTCTCTTATTAAAACTTTTCTATTCCTCATCCATACTTTTCATCTTTCATTTAACCTTTTATCTTAACTCTTCTCTATCTCCCAACCATTTAATTTCCACTACTTTGACAATTTCAAGTATAAATATCTCTTCTTTTCTTCCATTCATATTCGTAAGTCACAACAAAAAACTAAAATATGAAGAAGAAATCAAATGTGATTTTTTTAATTTTTAATTTTTGTTGTATTTATTTATTTCTATATATAAATATGTTTGTGTGTATTCCTTGATGGATGTTTAAATCATGTAACCTTAGATTTTTTTGTTATTAGAATGTAAATATGAGATCTAAATATGTTTGTGTGTATTTTTTTATAGGATGTTTAAGTCATGTAACCATGAAAATCTTTTTTTTTTTTGTTAGAATGTAATCATGGGGGATCTTGTACATTGTAATAAGACACATTCTTTGCTTTGGTTGCACACCTCGTTCCAATTCACTCTATGCAATGGAATAGAGATGTGACTACCTAGACATCCCACGTGAACGTCTAGTAAGCGAAATTAAAAAACAATCGCAAGAAGTATAATGCAGAATCTAGACTTTGATGAATGTGAACTTCATTGATAATTCAAATATAGGTACATCCAATACTTTTACAACATTTGTCACAAAACTAATAAACATGACTCAACAAGACTTGGATTTCCCTTTTCTAGCTACTATATGCTATACCTGTAGACAATGGCCACTATCAAAATGATGCAATTGAGGAGGCACGGTAGGCGATCAAGACTGCAAGTTCAACACCGGATGTCCTTCGCTACCTGGGGGGTGAATAAAGCAACACATTTGAAAGATTAGACAAAAACGTCTAATGAGTGGGATCTTTTTATCAAACAACTTAAATACAATCAAGTTTGCTTTATTTCAACATATAATCAATTGCCAAATCAGGCGTTATAGCAAAATGTAAATCACAATATTTATCACTCGTATGCCTCTCGCATACTAAATGTTTCTCTCGTAGATTTATTTTACATATTCAATCACGCCTTTGTACCCTCTTCTTGGTTTAAGCATTTACCTCATTCTTTTGCCAAGTTACGGTTAAGCGAGAAAATCTCAACGCATTTGACAAATACCATCAATTCCCTCATGCATAAAGCGTATTCTAATGCCAGATCACACAGCAAGCAAAGGGCATCTCAAACCAGATCACATAACAAGTATGAGGCATTCTATTCAAGATCACACAACATGAATAGGGCATTCTATCCCAGATCACACAACAAGAATAAAGCATTTTATTCTAGATCAGACAATAAGAATTGAGCATCTTACCCTAAACCACACAATAGGGAAGACATTACATCGCATAAGGTCCAAAGATATTCTCATTTTAGTTTTTTAATATCTCTCAAGCATTTTCATTTTTTTGAATAATACCAACCTCGTAAAAAATGTACATCACAAGTCACATGTTACAACATATTTACTATATAAGGTCTAGAGGAATTGAGTTTCAAACCTTGCGTTCTCTTGGAAGTTCACACACTATATTGCAAGAGTAGTTTATTACCTCTTTTGAGATTTTCTATTCATTCACGTGTCACACACATATTTTGAAACTTTGACAACAAGGAAATCCACGTCATTATGGTTTCAATAGGAAATAGGGTTAATGATTAAAATATCTTTTAGAAATTCTTTTCCTTTTGAGAAACATTTGTAAGGAGAACCACTCACAGTCACAATCAACTAGCTCTTTGACGTAGCTTCCTCAACCAAGGGTCTCCTTTACACTTTTCGAAATCCTTGCCGAAATGAGTTTGGTTCTTTCTTAGACAATTCAGGGTAAAAGCAACTTCAAAATGACCTGGATTCTTTTATTTATAGATCTCTCCGATGAGTTTTTCCATGTTGGAATGATAACCCTTGCCGGTAGCGAGAAGTGGTCCAATCTCAAAACGCCACGTGCCTCTGTTAACACTTATTTTGAACTTGGATTGAGTGACATGGTCCAATCAATCGTCGACCTACTAACATCAGGGTCATATCACTATTTCTAGGTGAATTAACTCAACTTGCCTAGTTGTCCGTCGCGTAACTTTCTTCGCGTAGAGGTTTTTCATCGCATAATCTCTTTGTGAAGTGAATTCTTCCACCATAATTCCCTTGCACAGTATCCTTATCGCAGGGCCTTCGTCGTGTTCACAATACGCGATCAGGGCCTAGCAGTGCTCTTACTCATATTTTTTATCCATTTAATTAATTTCTTTTTTTATTAGAGTTGTTTTATTAATAAAATGGTGATATGTGATTAATACTTTACTTTGTTTGAATTATGTAACTTTTGTCATAATCTAATTATTAATTATAATTAAAGGTAATAGGATATGTAAAGGTAAAAATATGAAAAAACTTTCTCCAATTTTCTACTAAGAAATTCATTTAAAAAAATACTAACTTTAAATTTAATTAATTTTAGAGTTTTAAAAGTCGTAGAGTTTAAATATTTTTATCCAATATTTATTAAAAAGTCATAACAAAATTTATGATTTTACAATAAATTATAATAAATTTTAGAATTCGAAAAATTTGAAATTCTTGTATGTATGGCTTCGTTTTTCTCTATGCTCAACTATTTTCTCCAAACATAGTCGTTTATGTATAATGTGTTAGAGCATAATAGATTAATCACATTTTTTCTTTAGAAAGTTATATAAGTTTTGTTCACACGAGATTTCCAAAGAAATTTGATTCGTGGAGTTGAACTTGTGTTGATGTTGTATTTATGTTTATTTTATGCGATGTGGTCCGATCTCTAGAATTTAATCCTCTGATTCTCTCTTGGCTGGCTGCTTATGCTTGATTTGAGGAAGCGAAGCACGTGACGTTCTTGGAGTTGGAGTCTTGGAAGAAAGTTTGTTCTTCAAAGGGGCTTCAATCTTTGAGAGTGTTCTTGAAGTTGGAGTGTTGGAAGAAAGCTTGTATCTTCAAAGGAGCTTCAATCTTTGAGGGTGTTCTTGAAGTTGGAGTCTTGGAAGAAAGCTTGTATCTTCAAAGGAGCTTCAATCTTCGAGGGTGTTCTTGATATTGGAGTCTTGGAAGAAAGCTTGTATCTTCAAAGGAGCTTCAATCTTCAAGGGTGTTCTTGAAGTTAGAGTCTTGGAAGAAAGATTGTATCTTTAAAGGAGTTTCAATCTTTGAGGGTGTTCTTGAAGTTGGAGTCTTGGAAGAAAGCTTGTATCTTCAAAGGAGCTTCAATCTTCAAGGGTGTTCAACTTCAGGAGTTGAGAAGTTTTCTATCTCTTGAGAGAATTCTCTTTAGACCTTCTGAAGTCAAAAAATTTCCTTTAGTGCTTATGAAGTTCAAATTTCTCTTTTCTACAAATGAAGAGAACTTCTCTATTTATAGAGTTTCCTGGTAGGCTTTTATGAACCTGAGCTTGGTCTGGTCCATGGACCATACCCATGGGCTCAATCACATGGATTTGGGTCATATTTTATTTTGGGTTAAATTAAGCTTATTTTTTTTGGCTCAATTGAATTTTAGCCCAAGTAAATAATATTTAATTGAACCAAAATAATTAATTTGATCCAATTGCCATAATAAAGACACGTGACATCATTGGAGTTGTCAAATTTGTCTTTAAATTTAATTTGGGACACATATCAATTTTTAGTTAAACTCAAATACAATTATTTGAGTAAATGATGTAGCAATTTGTGATTAGTTCTAAAATTTCTTATTCAACAAATCCCCCCTACTTCTTAGAGTTTGTTCTGATAGATGATGCAACTCTGTCATAACGCCCTTATGCTTCTTAGGGTTTGTTCATGATAGTTGATAAGTCTCTATCATGACGCCCTCCTATTTCTTAGGGTTTGTTCATGATAGACGATGCAACTCTATCATGACGCCCTCCTCCATCTACTTTGCTTTCATATATTCTTTGCTATAAGATCATGTCATCAGCACTAACTTGCTTCTGGTGAACTTTATTGGCATAACGATGATTTACTTCATAGAACGATGCTTGTCCTGAGTCCGACACCTCGTAGTACTTTTAGATAGAAATCAACCAAGAGAGATGGACTTGACTGCGCCGCATTGAAGATGAAGATCGACTGCGCCGCATTGAAGATGATCATCGTGTTTGCTTCATTGAAGAGGATGATCGTCTGAACCGAATTAAAGATGATCGTCTGTGCCGCATTGAAGATGATGATCGCCTGGACTGCGTCGCATTGAAGATGAAGATGACGACCGCCTCTGTTGTGCATTATTGAAGATGAAGATGATGATCATCTCTACTGTGTTGCATTGAAGATGAAGATGACGATCACATTTAAGATGAAGATGATTATCGTTTTTGCTGTGCCCGTATTGAAGATAGATATAATGATCCATGAAGATGATGATCGTTTCTACTACACCGCATTAAAGATGAAGATGATGATCGTCACTGCTGTGCTACCTTGAAGATGATGATCGTCACTGCTGTGCTACCTTGAAGATGATGATCGTCTCTGTTGCGTTATTGAAGATGATGATCGCCTGCATCGTTCTACATTGAAGATGATGATCGAGTGCGCCGAAGATGATGATTGCTTGCGCCACATGAAGATGAAGATGTTGATTGCCTCGATTACAACATATTTGAGATGACGACCTTCTCGGCTGCAACATATTTGAGACGGCAACCTTTTCGGCTATAACATATTTGAGACGACGACCTTCTTGGCTATAACATATTTGAGACGATGACCTTCTCAGATGCAACATATTTGAGGCGATGACCTTCTCAACTGTAATATGTCTGAGATGACGAGTTTCTCGGCTACAACACATATGAGAAGATGAAGATGAAGATGTTGATCACCTTGGTTGCAACATATTTGAGACGACGACCTTCTCGACTGCAACATATTTGAGACGACGACCTTCTCGGCTGCAACATATTTGAGACGACGACCTTCTCGACTGCAACATATTTGAGATGATGACCTTCTCAACTGTAACATATTTGAGACGACAACCGTCTCGGCTATAACATATTTGAGACGATGACCTTCTCGAATGCAACATATTTGAGGTGATGACCTTCTCGGCTGTAACATGTTTGAGATGACGAGCTTCTCGGCTGCAACACATGTGAGAAGATGAAGATGAAGATCCTCTTGGCTGCAACACATGGAAAGATCCTCGTCTGCAACATATCGGAGAGGAGTAGAGCTCGCTGGTCAACATTTTGGAGATATGCGAAGCTGCACCTACAACGATGAAGTTTAAAGTCTTTGAACTTGAACTTGAAGAAGCAACGACGAAGTTTTTTTAGGAAGACGAAGGTAGCTATCTTAAGAAGGTAGACAATTAAACATCTCTGTTGTCACCAAAGAAGCCACCGAGGCCTAACTACGGTTCATAAGAGTTTGGAGGCTACATGGAAAGATTTTAAGAACTTAAAGGGGAAGCTTTAACTTTTGCCCCCATTCTTTTATTTTTCTTCGTTGTATTCTTGTAAATGCAAAATTTTTGTTGAATGGTAATGAAACTGTTCTTATCCTGGTGTGTCTGCTCCTGAATTTCATTTTATACTGTTTATGAATCCTTTACTATGCGCTTACATCATCACAACGAAGAATACTATATATATATATATATTTTGCGTGTGATTGAACTTTAAGCTGCATACTTACCCTTTTTATAACATAGGATCAAGTCATAATGTAGTTCAATTTTTTTTTTTACCATTCACCTTTTAAGCTCTTGTCGGCTAAGATCACCATGCAGTTTAGGCTCTTGCGATAAGGAGCTTTCCATGTTTAGTAGCTCATATTTTCATTAAGGATTTGTTCACCTTCTTCGTTTGTAGAATTGGTGTATATAATAAGTCTTGGCTTCACTGTTAAGGAGCCTTCTGTACTTATGTCAACAGATAGCTTCCTCTTCATGCGCGATGAGACACGACTGTGAATCTTTCCGTCATCATTGTTTTTTTCACGAAATATCTTTGTCTTCAAAATTTTCATCTCTCTTTGTTGATCGTTTGTCATCTTTAGACGATCGAAAATAGATATCGAAGGTCGATCTTTCTTCGATGTGGAGATACTTAGCCTTTTGAAAGCTAAAGTTTGAGTGGAAGTAGACGTTGGACATTGGTTTTTTTCTTCTTTCGTGGCCATACACAATCTTTAAAAGACTGAAGATCGAGTAGTTGAAGGCTTGATACGATCAAAGACATAAGTCCTTTGCTTAATTTCATTTGAATTGTCGACTTCTTTAGAAGACACATAGTTGTTGTCGACTTCATTTATGTTGACAGTATGGCATGCAGTGACTTCTAATATTTCTTTTGGATGATCCTCAAGGAAGCTTCTTGGAAAGAATTCTGTCAAAGTTATCAACCTTCGAGGTCGAAGGAAATCCTTGTCTTTTCTTTTAATAGGCCTAGGCTTTGACATCTTCTTGTTTCTTTTTCCCTTATTTTTATGAGAGATGCTTCCTTTTGAATGGAATTTGTTTCTCGCATTTTAACGAACCACGACTATCCATTCTTCGCTTTCATCCTCAATAGGCTTTTCTTTGTTTTGAAAGTTCGACGTCATGATCTTTTGTTGGAATCGAACAAGTATAGGTTCGAAAGTCCCAAATTGAATCAAACTTTCCCTTTGATCATAAAACAGTATTGATGGTGGAACACTTGAAGTCATATTGACTGCAACATGATTTGTTTGAGCTACTTCATCAATATCCAGCTCAATCTTATTTTCACGAACCAACTTTAGAATCAACTCATTCAACACGAAGCACTTTTCAATAGGGTGACTAATGACCCGATGATACTTACAGTAGTTAGGATCATCTACTTTTCCTGCTTGCTCTGGTCATTTACATTCTGACAGCTGAATAAGTTGTTTTTCTTTCAATTGCTCTAACATATCTGCAACATAAGAGTCAGGAAATGGATAAACTTTTTCCTATCTTTCTCTAAGAGTTGGGCGTCGCTTTTCATCGTCATCATGCTTTCTTTCAAGTTTTGTGTCTTTTATTTTAGAGAAAGATTTTAATGGAGTCTCTTGAACCACCACAGACTCGTTTATGACACTATTTGTGATCTTTTTAGTGTCATTGATTTCATTGTTGTCACTCCAAATTTTTTGAACCAAGAAATCTTTTGATCCTCTGTTTGTGATACTCAGCTTCATATCATGGACGCGAGTTGCCAATTCTTCAAACTTGCGAGGTTTTATTCATTGTAAAATATAGAGAAGTTCCCAGTGGATGCCTTGAGTGCACATATCCACTGGGGAATGTTATGTGAGCTTGTCTTTGCAATCCAGGCTTAGAGCTCTCCATTGGTTTATGTAGTCAATGACTGGATCTCCCTAGATCGGTATACCACTTGAAAGCATTTCCTTTAAAGCTTCAAAAAAACTGCGTGACTAGTTGGTCTCCTCTTAATACTGCGTTCTCGCACGTTTCAACAAAGTGAGCAATGTGTTGCTTTGGATTGTCCTTTTCGTCTAATTGTTGGAACTTTAGAGACTAGTACCCAACAAGAATTCATAGGTCATTGATTCTCATTGTGTATGGCTTGGAGTACATGAAAGAAGTTTGTGGTGGTCCTCCATACTAAGCTCTTCTGAAGCTTGTGATCTTTGCAGCTATTGGAATGGTAGGGAGGCAACAGAGATGGACTGTTGGGTCTTGTTTTCCTACAACACAACTTTTCCTTTATCGTTAGCTTTGAAAGCAAGAGTTTTGATTGACTCAACAGTTCCAGAAGCCTTTATTTGATCTTTCAAGGCGCCGATTTCATAATCTCGCTCCTTGACAGCTTTCATTAGGAAATTTATTTCCTCTCTATCTCTACCATGGCTGCCTCACCTGTCACATCTGCCATCATGACAGACACTACTCCAAGGTGTGATTCTTTGTTTGATATATTAGAAGCATGTTTAGAGTTGTTGAACAAAGGATCCTTTTTTATGATAATCCTATCTTTAGGAGATTCTATTAGTTTGTTCCTAACTTTTCTTCTGGAGGACAAAACTTTGTTCTTGTTCTTGCATGCTTCTCTTTTAGTGACTTTGGGTGACAAGTCTAGTGTAAGAGTTGTTTGTGACAATAGCTTTAGATGCAACTTTCCTTAGTACCATTAGCTTATTTATAGATTTGGATGACGAGAGAGAGATGAGAGGTAGAGATGTCCCACTAGACGTGTCAATTTATTCATGGGAGATTTTCAGAGAAATTTGGTTCGTAAAGTTCAACTTGTGTTGATTTGATGCGATGCAGTTCGATCTCTAGAATTTGATCATCTAATTCTATCTCGATTGGATGCTTACACTTGATTTGAGAAAGCGGGTCGAACACGTGATGTTCTTGAAGTTGGAGTCTAGGAAGAAAGCTTGTATCTTTAAAGGAGTTTTAGTCTTCGAGGGTGAGGGTGGTCGACTTTAGAAGTTCTAGTTTTTGGGAGAATTCTCTTTAGACCTTTGGACTAAAAAAATTTCAACCCCCACAAATGAAGAGAATTCCTTTATTTATAGAGTTCCCTGGAGAGCTTTTATGGACTTGGGCCTTAGTCCATGAACCATACCTATGAGCTCAATCACATGAATTTGTGTCGTATTTACACTACAAGAAATCTGGCCTTTAATGTCGGTTTAAAATCGACATTAAAGGCCTTTAATGTCACTTGGTGACCGACATCTTTGCAAGCGTTATTAAAGGCCTTTAATGTTGGTTGGGCTTTAATGTCGGTTATAAACCGACATCTTTGATAGTGTTATTGAAGGTTTTTAATGTCGGTTCATCTTTAATGTCGGTGGATAACCGACATTAAAGCTGTCTTTAATGTCGTTTTTAAACCGACATTAAAGATGTCTTTAATGTCGCTTATGATACATCTTTAATGTCGTTTTTCCACCGACATTAAAGAGGTCTTTAATTTTTTTTAACCGACATTAAAGTTGTTTTTAATGTCGTTTTTAAAGTGACATTAAAGACACATTTAATGTCGTTTTTAAACTGACGTTAAAGACACATTTAATGTTGTATTTATAATAGTTTTTATGATGGCAAAACCGATATTATTTGAGTCGAATTACGTCTGAAAATGTTCGTCATCGTATATTGTAAAAAATAAAAAAATGACGTGCACACTGGCTATAATGCCTACTACTCAATGTCTTATAACTAGTTCACCTGCAATGCACACAATAATACCTAAAGTTCCAGCATACACTTCCATATAGAACTACAACAAATACACATCATCCAACACCTACATATAATCACATATCAATAAACACAACTATATTCAACACTATAAGTCCAACCACTCCAAATCTTCCAATATATCCACTTATATATATAATCACACATATCAAACAACACATCCTGCCATCCATGGCAAACCAATAATAAACACCTACAATGCATAAGATCTAACACTAAAATACGAGCACACTTTTCCACACTTCCATATAGTACTACAACAAATACGATCATCCAACACCTAAAATATCAGCATACCTTTCCACCCTTCTACATAGTACTACAACAAATAAAATCATCCAACTCCTAATCACATATTTAAATAAACAACCAACAACTGTAAGTGAAAACTAAAAAATATAAAGATAATATATAAGATCGTGATTAATAAACAATGTATATGTACAATAGAAAGTTCCTTCACTATCTAAAGTATACGTACAAACTATCTAACAAACAACAAGTAGTACGGGACCACCTGCCCTTCAAAAAACTATAGGACTGCCCGTCCCTACAAAAACTTAACTCGACCAACTACTAACTTAACTACAAAAATCAACTAACCTAACTACAAAAAGCAATTACTAACTTAACTCGACCAAGAAACACATTTAAAAGCTTACACAAATCTGCTAACAAAAGCTGCCCATTCAGTTCGAATCTCGTCAATCTCCTCTTGCCTATATGCATTTTTGGTATTGAAAACACAAAGAGAAAGATATGGAAAGTATGAGTTTAGATCATAAATTGTAATCGCCACGCCTCCAACCGCAGCCATCCCTATTCTCCATCTGCGCCCGGCCAGCCACCGACGAAATCCCAGAATCGGTCGTCCGACCATCCGCAGCCGACGTCTCTCCTTCCCTCTTCGTCTCCGCCACCGCCGACGGTTTCTCTCTCCTCATCCTGTGTTCCCGTCGCAGCGCAGAACACCGAGGGGAGCTGCTCACTTCCATCGTCGACGTCCCTCATTCAGTCGTTGTCGGATGGAGCAAAGATCTATACTCGAGCCGCAAATCGAAGCCGACCCGAGCCACGAATCCAAACCAAGTCGAGCCGTGTGTTGAGCCGAGCCGTGAGCCACGAGCCGAGCCGAGCCGAGCCGAGGACCGAGTCGAGCCGCAAGCCTAGCCGAGTTGCGATCCAAGCCGAGCCGAGCTGCGATCCAAGCTGAGCCGCAAGTTGATCCAAGCCGAGCCGAGCCGCGAACTGACCAACCCAAGCCGCGAGCCGAGCCGAGCCGATCACCTCCAAGCCAAGCCGAGCTCCCTGTTCACTGAGCCACCTAAGCCTTCCTTCCTCCACTTCGGGTCATGGTGAGTCTTCGGTGAGGATTATTTTGGTGAATTTCCTAATGTTGCTGTAACCGGTTCGAGTTTAGATTTTGGAGTAAGACATAGTCCTACCTTTCGTTCCTTGAAGGTATTAGGGAGTTGACGCTCAAGTTCTCAGGTTCCGCGGCAGGCTTAATTGGAGATAGCTCTTCTTTTCTCGGGTAAGTCAACGGATGTTGCTTAGGACCATTTAAAAATGACTTTTACTAGTATCATCGTTTAAAACCCTTGTGATTTCGTTAGGTGGATTCGTTGAGCGTGGACTCGATCGAGGGGCATAACCAAGTATCAGGTAAGGGATTTCCTACTACTGGACCTCGGATCGAGGCTGGAAACGTAGTAATCCACAGGGGATTATACGTTAGTAACTGTACTGAATGAATTGACGCATGTTTGACTATTAGATATCGTTTTATGTTCTTGTCTGATTAAGGTAACGTGATTGCTAGTTGTAGCTTGTGTGCCATCGTGTGTAATGAGTTGTTTACGGATAGACACCGATGCCCGGATGTGCTGTGTATAGTAGTTATGTTAATGGGCTATGTTGTGAACTGGAATTGTATGTCGATGGACTTAAAAGTCTTAAGGTTAGGTATGTGGTAGTCTATTGTCTAGATATTATTTATGGAGATATGTCGTGGAAGGACTGTGAGTTCGATTCTGATTTGACTAGTTGACTGGATCTAAAGGATATCACAATGATGGGATACGCATGTAGCAACTGAGGATATGGTTGTTTAAACCTATACTATCTGTCTGACGAAGTCTATGACGAGATTGCAATATGAACGTTGTCGGAGCGTAATTGTTGTAGACGGTTTAGTATGGACTGAGGGGTAACGGTTAGCTTCATCTATGGAGTAGTGTACCTTACGGATAGGTGTATCCTTCGGGATCAATAGACTGATACGTGCATCCTTCAGGATCCCTAGACTGATATGTGCATCCTTCAAGATCACTAGACTGGTATGTGAATCCTTCGGGATCACTAGACTGATATGTGCATCCTTCAGGATCACTAGACTGATAGGTGTATCCTTCGGGGTCACTAGACTGATACGTGCATCCTTCGGGATCACGAGACTGATGTGTGCGTTCTACGGAACCACTAGACTGTTTATGTAGGGTACCCTTGAATAGGAAGTTAATTGTTGTTCCCTAACGGGCCCAGTAGTGGGTCTCTTACTGGGTATATTTTATACTCACCCTTTCTCCTCTTTAACTTTTCAGGTAAGGGTACAACGAGAGGCAGACTGACGAGAGGCAAGAAGGATGCGTGAAGGCCATATGGACGCGTCTGGTTTTCTATATGCTTCCGCTGATGTATTTTTGTTGCTCTCTATTTTCATTGTCAGTTCGAGTCACTGTTAGAATGTTTGGTTTTGTGAGTTGTGTTGATGATTTGAGTACTGTATTTTGAAACTCTCGTGACTGTGATTTAAAATAGGGCCCGAAACTGCTTTTGTAATATTATAAAAGGTTTTTAATGAATCGTAACCGGTCCTTTATGAGTTTGTGTGTTTTGTGGTCGAGTCTTAGTACTGAGTAGTGACCTCAGCTTAGTCCGGAAAATTGGGTCGTTACATATGTAGACATTAATTATCTTAAATTTAAGTGTTTATGTTTTAAATATATGAGATAATTAATATTTGGAACAATTACTTAATTAGGTATAAGTGAATGTGAAAATAAATAAATAAATAAAACTTTAGCATTATTTACTATATTAGTTAGCTATTACTGAGTGACTTAAAATAAAAATAAATGAATATATATGTTAATCATTAAATAAAGGTAATTGTTTTAAATATATAGATTTGTAAATATTACAAAATATTACCATCCATCAACAATCTCAATAATTTTGGCCGAAGACTTCTATTTATATTATTTATAAAATATAGCAAAAAAAACTTAAATGTTTTATATTAAATAGCTAAAAGTTATTTATTTAGAGCAATAAATGTGGGGTTTTGTGTGTGGGTTGAGACGCAAGCATAGAAAAATAAAAGGTAGAATGTAAATTTGCGAGGAGGAAGGTAGAAGGTAACCTACCTTAATTATAAGAGAGGTATTCCCAATCGTTTGCTTGATCGTAGATCCAACAAATTAACTTCTCTATACTGTCTAAGCTTAGTCAGAAAAGCTAGGTGAAAGTCATCTGAGAAGCATACTAATTAATTTAGACTAACTGCATCAAGACTTAGGATCGTGTTAAAGATTTAAAGTGAATGTTCAATTTTCAAACGTCTAATTAAATATTCAACATGATTCTTCTTAGGTTGACGGAGTAATGCTTTTCATCATAGACAACGAATCATAAATTTAACTAACCTACTTTTGCTACATTGGATCAAATTACAATTATATGTCACATATTGCAATCATAATGACTAGCTAATGACCATACGTTCCTAAGCAGAAATAAAACCATAAACATTCCAAGGCAGTAAAAAAATCCAAAGATAAAATGGATTAAGAGTTTAGCATAAGTCTAAAAGGTTACAATTGAAGAAAACTTAAAAAGCTAGAAATGGAGGATTGTTACCTTCCATTTGGGATGAAAAAGTTAAAAGTTAGACACTTTTCAGCATAATTACAAAGAAATATTGAAATAAAAAACTTAAAATTAATGTTATTACAGATGAATGATGGAAAAACAAAAAAAATTGAGTGGTTATTTCGACAAAACGACCACTTGGATCAAACTATGATTTAAAAGCTGAATAAGAGAATTTATATTCTAATATGTTAAACGCCAAAACACTCAGCTTAAGGTCCTTAAGCTTTGTTTAATCGTCTAGTAACTTTTTAAACTTAACTTAGAACTTATAAATGAACTTTAGGCAATAAACAAACTTAACACAACAAAAGTAACGAAAACTTAAGCTTTTATTACTTAAGTTATGCGATTTACAATCCTTTACAAGAATACATAAAACAACATTTAAATTTTAAAGCTAAATATTTGGCGGATCTTCTTGCCTAGCAAGCTTTTCACCCTTACCTTACTTTAATCTTAATGCCAAAACATAGTCAAAAGACTTAGGGAGGTCTTAAGAAATCTTTTTCACGAAATACCTTTCGTAAACAACATTATTCACATCAAATCATATAAACATATCTTTTCACATAACAAATCAAGTTGCGCAAACATACATTTCACATAATCACACATTAGTCAATACTCATTCCTCTTGCCAAGAACCTGAATCATTATATATGCAAAAACTCATCATCTCGTGTTTAGACTACTTAGATGATCTTCTCATCACCAACATCTGAGAATATCCTAGCTCAGGCTGAAGCACAATACACCTCTTTTATGCTTCGTCCTGCCTAATTTTACCATGCACATCTTTTATACATGGCTGCCTTTACTCTTTATGTGCATCTAACAGTTAGCTCGTTGATAGAAAGAAGACTAATCATTTGAACACTCTTTCATAAATCATTTGATTCACATAAACACACTTAAAAATATAGTATAAGTTTTTCATAGGATTCTCTTTGGAAATATTTATATTGAAATCATCATTTCAAATGAATAAAGACATAAAGAAAGTTTTTAACGTAAAATCACTTTGAAGAAAACACTCGCAACACTTGGCTACTTAAACTTCAATTGCTTCTCTTCTTTTTCTTCTCGCTTAGTCACTCCAACAACACTTCAACACTTTAATTTTTTCTTCAAAATTTCAGAGTAACAATCCTCAATAATTTTGGCTGAAGACTTCTATTTATACTAGTCCAAAATCAGCTTAGTCACCTTTAAACTCTTGTCAGTTTGCCAGCTCCTACTTTTAGTAGTACGCGTGTGAATCTTATGTTTAACTCAAACATGCTTAGCTTAAACTCCTACACATGACCCATTAAGTAAACATAGGAAATTTTCCGAAATTTCCTTTCATCTTCTTGTCAAAATCCTTCTCGCGAAGTACCTTAATCGCCTAGTTGTACTTAAACTTTGGACTACTCAACTACCAATTTCTTATCATTTAGTCTACTAAAAAAAAGCCTTATTTAGAATACTTAGTTAAATTTTGACTTCTTAACAAGTATGGGTCTTATAATGACGCTCTGACCTCGGGTACTTTTGTCATTTTTTTCTCATGTTTAAATCCTCAAGTGCCCTTTTTAGCTCCTAAACACTCAAAATTAACCTCAAACGATCCGTAATGCTTCAAAGCATGTGTATTACTCGAGATCCTATGCAAATGTAAATATTTAGGCACATTGACTATCATAAACGATCAATATTAAAGGTACTAAGAAAACATATTTTGAGTTCTATCACAAATAATTTTATTTTTTACCTTGTAATGACTTATTAGGTCATCCACGTAAGGTAAAATGCTTAGCCATATTTTTAACTTCAATAGTTGTCCCAACTCCTGATTGAAGTCTTGTGAAGTTTCTAGTGTACTCTTGGATTAAGAGTTTTGGTATAATTGGCTAAGGTTCCTTAGCTATGTTGTTGTCATCTTACGATCCCTTATATCGTGGTCGACATACTAGGCCTAGTCTCCATACTTGACCAAATAAACTGATGTTATGACCACTTGAGTCAATTTTCATACTTAATAAAATAAATTTACGGCTTCATGGCTCACCCTAGGGGTCAGTCTCTAGACTTAGCTAAATTAGCTCATGATTTTATGGTTGATCTACAAGTCGGTCTCCAGATTTAGTCAAATTAACTTAGGGTTTTTTGGCCAACCTTACAAGTCGATCTCCACACTTTACCAAATTAACTCATGGCTTTATGGCAAACCTTGTGGACTAGTCTTCACATTTACCCAAATTAATTAAAGGTTTCATGGAAAACCCTATAGGTCAGTCTTACGACCCATTTTTCCAAGTTAACATTATAGTTTCGTGGCCAACCCTATGAGTCGATCTCTACACTTAACCAAATTAACTCATAGTTTCATGATCGATCATATAGGACAGTTTCCACATTTATCCAAATTAACTTATTATTTCATGATCAACCCTACAAGTCAGTCTCCACATTTAACCAAATTAACTTATGACTTTATGGCCAACCATATAGGTCAGTCTCAATGAGCCATGGGGTTAGCCACAAAACTGTAATTACTACACATTTGGGTTTTAACGATGCAAGTTTTGTGTCATAAAAACTTTCAACGACACAATTTTCGTGTCATTGAAGCCACTGTCAAGAAAGGCTATTTAACGACACTTTGAAAAATGTGCAATTAAATATGCTTAGATGATAACAAAATTGTGTCATTAATACCTTTACCTTGAAGCAATAAATATGTCATCGTTATCTATAACTCGACACCAATATATTGTCATCAATACTCTTACATTGACGCAAATCATGTGTCACCGTTATCTATACCTTGACACTAATATATTGTCATTAATACTCTTAGATTGACGTTTTAAATGTGTCATCGTTATCTATTACTAGACACGAATTTATTGTCATTAATAACCTTATATTAACACTTTAAATATGTCACCGTTATCTATACCTTGACACATATATATTGTCATTAATGCCCTTACATTGACACTTTAAATGTGTCACCGTAATCTGTCACTCGACACAAATATATTGTCATTAATACTATTACATTGACAATTTAAATGTGTCACTGTTATTTATCACTCGACACCAATATATTGTCATTAATACTCTTATAACAACGCTTTAAGTGTGTCACCTTTCAATATAATTCGACACTAATATATTGTCGTTGTAAATATTTCGTTACACAAAATTGTGGTTAATTTGACTAAATGTGGAGACTGGCCCATAAGGTTAGTCATGAAGCCATGAGTTAATTTGGTAAATTGTGAAGACTCATCTCATAAGGCAAGTTGTGAAATAGTGAGTTAATCTGGTTAAGTACGGAGACCAACTCATATGGTTGACCACGAAACCATATGTTAAGTTGCCTAAATGTGGAGATCAGTCAATGGATTGGCCATAAAGTCACGAGTTAATTTGACTAAGTATGGAAACTAACCCATACAGTTGACCATAAAACCATAAATTTATATGATTAAGTATATTGGAAATCGACCGTTAGGGGTGACCATAATGATGAAAAAAACATCAAAAAGCATGCAGCAGCGGAAGAATTAGGATCATGCTTTACTCTATATGCATCTAAACGATTTAGAAATTAACATGCAATTGTTATGCGATTGACATAAACGAAGAGAGTGAAAGGTAAACGATGAACTTACCTTTTATAATTCTCAACTTCTTCTTCAATCCAAAGCTTCTTCTTCGATCCAAAGCTTCTTCTGTGCTTAAAAATCACGAGGAAGGACAACCACTATGTTGACCTACTAATCTCAGGACCAAGAACAGAGTTGTGGGACTCGTTTTTTGTGAAGTAAATCTTTTAAAGAGATGGAAGGTGGTGTATCGTTTAGGTGGTTTTATGAGAAAAACCTCATCCTCTTCTCATTATGTAATGAGAAGTTTATATATAAAATTTACATGCAAATTGCATGCAAATTATTTCATATAATGTGAATACCTAATTAATCCATTAACTCTTATTGGAATTAGTGACTTCTAATTCACAATAAGTTGCCATATTGCCCAATAACTTTTAGTTAATTAAGTAATTAATCAAAGGGGCAAATTAAGTCAAACTTTGACTTTTCTTAGTCAGAAATCAACTTTTTGACTTTTTGCTATTTTACCCGTCTTGACTAATTCTAACCTGCCGAGTATAAATCTGCATTCATTTTTCTAAAATTCAAATCATATTTGAATATAAATCCGGTCAAAATTTTGTTTCTCAAAGTTAAAAGTCAACAAGTTGACTTTTACAACTTTTACCGTTTCAAAACTTTCCAAGCTTCTAAATATGAATCTATATTCATATTTATTTAAATCATATTTAAGCACAAAGCTTAAAGTTTATATCTACCGACTTATATCTTATATATTTGTCAGTTTCTCTCTCTTTTCTTAGTTCGAACAATTCGAGTTACTTCAACATTCTTGTTCTTAGTTTAATCCATATGAGCTAGTAGGGGAACCTAATGGACCTATAGATCATGGGCTCCAACGATTCGAGATTAATTGGCTAAACTCTTTTAGACTAAGCTTAATCAACATTCATTAACTAAAGAGTCATTCCACTAAAGACTCTTAGTTGCACTCTCCTCACTATAGATATATTTCTATCCACCTGATATAACCATGATGAGTAAGTTGATCCTTCACAGGTTGTTCATAATCTTGACTGGGTCAAAATATCGTTTTACCCCCGAGATTACATCTTGCTCCTTAAGATCCACTGATCCACTATTGAACAATTGGTTTAAGGTCTAACCTATAAACC
Source organism: Cucumis melo (assembly GCF_025177605.1). NCBI lineage: Eukaryota > Viridiplantae > Streptophyta > Magnoliopsida > Cucurbitales > Cucurbitaceae > Cucumis > Cucumis melo. Next base: position 18,927,174 of record NC_066862.1, read on the forward strand.
TGAATCCTTCTCGGGCCAATGAAAAGGTAGGGCCCCTTGTTCAAGACTTAGATTCAGTCCTTAAGGGAACAACCTATCTACTATCCCAGAAATTGGTAAGAGTGAATTCCGTCTTGCACCCTATGTCCCTAACTATCCACTCGGTCTTATCCCTGAAATAGGAGGCTTATTGGGCCAGTGATGATGAGCTGCCCTCACCTATGCAGATCTAAGGATACTACTGAATGAACAAAAGTTCATAGTTAGCTCAGGATTAAGATCAAGTTACCTAGGTCATCATAATTGAAATAGTCAGTTTATAATTTACGGTGTTATAATTAAAAGTGACTATTTCGTGGTTCCAATCTTATGCAAACCATTTACATAGGATGCCCCCACTCCCATGTCTCTACATGAACGATTCAGGATTATATGGTTTGTACTAATTACGAAGCGGGCCGCATCCATAGTGTTTTTCCAAAATATGGCGCCCAACCTTATTCATACACTATAGACTATTTGGGCTATTAACTTGAACTTAATCCATGTTTATGTCTCTACATAAACTTCAAGTGTATTGACAAACTCAGTAAAATAGTCTCATGATCTTAATTTATTGGTTTTAAGAGTATAGCATTCAATAATAAAATGTATTGAATCAAATAACAAAGTACGAGTTTTAGAACACAAATTCCAACACATAAATCATTAGTTTATTTCGCTAAGTATGAAGATTAACATGATATGTTGGCTACAATCCAAAAGATCATAGAACGATTGCAATATAATCTAGAAACCTTAGCCAAATAGACTCATACTTCTAATCCAAAAGTAAGTTAATGTATACCTACCAGACTTCAACTAGGAGTTGGGGGCAATTATTGTCGGTAAAAATAAATTGAAGTGTTTTGCCATACTAGGGTGACCTAATAGGCCATCCCAATGTAAAAGTGAAATAATTGTAACAACTAAATTCAGTTATTAAAGTTCATAATCATACTAATTTAAATTAATAATGATCATAACAATCAAATTTCTTATTCAAACAGACTGATAGACAAGGGTAATTGTTACAAGATCATTAATTTTTGTATATAATCTAAAGAGTTTAAGATATTTGAGATAGCAAAAAATACAGCTTGAACGCTCCACTCTCTAGCTTTCAAATGAATACTAATATGGTCAAACTTTCCTCTATTTCGCATGATGTTTGTTTGATTCTTTCCAAAGATTGGAATTTCCCCTTAGTACCAAAATTTATTTCAATATCAACAAAATCTATAATTAGTATCGATTCTCAATATAAGTTCATTTAGTTAACACAGGTAGATCTTACTCTCATATTTTGGATAAAAAAAAGTGTTTTATATCATTTTGCATCGACTAAAATGATTTATGAGTGGTTTAAAAGATTTTAATTTTCATTAATATCCTTTTCATTTTTGTTCATCCTTGACTTATTTCCATCTGTAATTATGGTTAAACTTATTTAATTGTTTGTTAATGGAGGTTTAAATGCTATTTATTAAAATGAATGAGGTATGGTTGAGACATATAATTACGCAATACAAGTTTAAAAAATAAGAAGCTAAATTATATAAAGTACCATTGAACTACATTCTTTTTCAAGAAAAAAAAAAGAGTGAGAGAAAAAAAAAAGAATACTTGTGAACTTCTGTTGCAATAAAGTGGAATTTTGACCAGATGAAAACGAAGGTAAGAAAGAAGATTTTTGTGGTGAGTGGACAAGAATTTAAATTAAGAAAATGTAAACAAATGATGATCAAACATGGGTTAACAATGCTTCAACTTTGCAAGCTCTACAACAAAAGCGATGTTAGGCACATCAAACCAAGACAATGAAATATGATTGAAAACACAATGTTAATTAATATGAAGAATTACGTTTTCACCAAAGCTATTGCGTGATGTAAACAAAATGAACAACAGTAGAAGTAAAAGTAGAACACAACTAAATTAGTAACCCAATTCGGTGCAATCACACTTACATTTGAAAGGACTTGAGCCCGATCGAAAATATCATTTATTGGGATTCAAAAGGTTTACAAGTGCAAACTTATCAAGAATTAACTATCTTGTCATACATAACTTTCACAAGATGAAATGTCTAGGATTCCCCTATACCATTTGAAGTACGAACAAAAGATTCGATCTAAGCTCGATCCTCTTAGATCATATACTCCACATCTAACTCCTTGTGTCTCAACGTCGAGGCTCCCCTTGAGAGAAATTTCTCAAAATCACCTTGTATGTTAGACTTCACCTAACCTTGAATTTGTAATCTTATCAATCTAGTTATACACTATGAAGCCAATAATCAAGTGTTCAACACCACACACCAGGTATAGAGATTCTTTTCACAAGAAACTTACAGTCAACAATAATCTCCCTTGAAAAACTATTTAATTGACTTTTTCTTATAGTCGTAAAAACAAGACAAACCAACATGTTATTTAGATTAAAAGCAAAGAGAATAAACAACTCGCCTACTAACACCCGAAAAGGAAAAATTTATATATTATTTAGAATCCTAACCATAATGAACCAACAAAAAGAAAGATCTCAAAGAAAAAAAATAAAAAGAAATTTGCAAGCCAAAAAACATAACATGCATGGACAAAAATTTTGCACCTATTTGGTATGTTGTCCTGTTCTTTTAGGAGTTCTAAGTAGCTACTACCTAATGTTCCCATAGGGTAGTTGAATCTTAGATTAATTACATTTTAATTTCTTTACTCTATGGCGTCCCTCATTCCTAAGGTGACATGACTTTTCCTATTTCTAGGCTTTAAGTCCCATATCCTTTTGTGAAATCCATTTACACTCTAGCATTCTCACCGTGTTAGAGTTCCACTAGTTTGTTAAATGTCAATGAGAAAATTATTATGGGAAAAAAGTTCTCAAGAGCAATTTTGAAGATGTGTATTTATAGACTATTTATGGTCATTCGAATAGTTGCACCTCTTCTTCAAATTGGTTATTTATTAAAAGACATTCTCATTCATGAATCAATGCAACTCTATACGAATGGTGACATACCATTTATTCCAAAAATCTCTCCGATAAATGGTAAATTGATAATTTAAGATAAAATAGAAAAGAAAATGCTCCGTATTTTTCAATGAAAAATTTGCATCGAGATAAGTAGTAAAGGCTTTGAACTTTCCCTAGTGAAGAACAATCGAGTTCACTTAGCTAATTAGTGGACTTGATGCCTTAAATTGTCTGTTGTTCTAGAGTAAACTTATACAATTGAAGCCACACAATTTCTCACTATGACAAAGTATGTTCTCATTATTATTGTATTCATTTTTCCCTTTAGCATCGATTGGTCTCATGAGTGTTTTAAAGAATTCGCCTTAGGATTCTCATAGAAGAGACCCCTTCACACTCACGTAGGTGATTCCTACAAAAAAAAAAACATCATATATGCTCTTTCCATAAATAATTATTCAACCAACTTATAGAAATCATTAAAAACATAATGCTTACCCTCAAACCATATTTGCACTGTCTCATCATCCTTAGAATGGGTAAAGACAATAATTAACACATTGTTGACTAAGTTGTTTAGAGGTCAGGTTTCGTTGAACCTAGCTCTAGATCTTAGGATCTCCAGTCAACTAGGTCAGGTTGCCTCTTTGGTTAACTTTTAAAATTAAAGACTTTAATCTCATTCTCTCCTTGATGAAATTTCTTTTAACCAACTCTCCAGTCAGACAAACCTTTTACAAGAGGTTTCACAATATTATCTTTGACTTTATCAAGTTAATCGTGATAGTTATTCCATTAGAAAGTAGTTATCTGATTGTATTGAGTTTTTGTCATATATGTCGAAACTTTTTATTAATTTTTGTATACTATTCGAACAGATTCCAACCTCTTTTTAAATTGTTGTTATTTAATACGCTAAAACTTGGACTATAAACCTGAATAACCACTTTCCTCAAGCAATCCACAAGAAATAAAATAAAATTTTGAAAAAAGTTCCGACCTTTACATAATTTTCAAGAACTTTTCTACGTTATGATCCTTTAAAGAATTCTCATACAATATATATTTAACTTTTAAACATGAGGAGACATATCACGGAATGTGTCCTATTACAAATTTAGAATCATTCATTTGAAAGATCATATGTTTTTCAACCATAAACTTCATTTTTACGACACCTTTTTACTTTATATATATATTTTCGTGGCAATGATTCCTAAATCTACCACTATATACATTATATACTGTGTTATCAAATCCACTCCAAGTATGACGCTTACATACATATTTTGTATATGTTTTTATGCCTTAAGTGGAAGCAAATTTTGCATGGTTAGCTTTTCCTTCAACATTGCAACAACATGATTTCTTTTTCAATAGTTTTCCAAAGTCAAAGAATAATATTTTTTCTTATCATCAATTGAATTCACTGCTATTAAATTTTTTATGTACTTCTTCATGATTTCCATAAACTATATGTGGTAGAACAATTTAAAATTGTCGACAACACAGTTCAGTTGTGTAAAATTAATCACCAAAACATTCATGAAACAAAGTACGTACATGTAACGCCTCCAAATTAGGGTAAATTTATTCTTAATTATCTTAAGTTTAATTTTGATTTTGTTGAAATTATTTTGGGTGTTATTTGTTTTAATTGTCAAAATCTTTGATTTGTAGAGATTAGAATTTATTAGATATTTGGGAAAATATCTAATTGTTTGAAATTTGGAATTTATGTTTGAAAGTGTTTATTTTAAGTGAAGGTTATTGGTTGTTTTAAATTTTTGGTGGATTTACGGTAATTATATATAGATTTATATATAATCAAGTATAATAATATATTATATTATACTTAGTATAGGAAATGATGAAATATAATCAAGTATAATATAATTATTAGAGATTGGTTTATTATTTTTTTGGAAAGATAAAGTGTTGTGATTGGAGAGAGATTATTGGAATTTTAAAAAAAGAAGTTTGATGGGTTTTAGTGAAGAAAGAGAAGATTTATTTTGGATTAGTTGGAAAAGATTGAGTAAATAAGGGAAAAAGTAAAAGTAAAAATAATAATAACAATATTATTATTTCTTTAAATAGGACTTCGGTTTGCGTGAGGTTACTATTCACCCTTCTTCTTCACAAGCCCTAAAACCACTCAAGTTAGTTGTCACCCATCTTCGATCGACGACCGTCGTGCAAGCCGTTCATTCCATGTTGCGTCAGCCGTTTGTCTCCGTCTCCATCGCAAGCGTCACTGCGCTGTCGACGAGTCGATTGGTTCTATTGCTGCTCCGTCGTTCGCAAACCACTACGAGCGTTGTCGATCTTCGCAAGCCTCTGTATCGACCACCTCGTGCACCGATCAATAGCCACCGTCGACCAACGTTTGAAGAGACGTCGCAAGTCAAACCATCAGCCACCATTCAGACTTCATCAAGCCACCCTAGCCGATTTATCTTTAAGTCATCGTCGAGTTAAAGCCGAGCCAATTCTCCCTTTACGAGCCGATTCATTCTCCTTAGCCGCGAGCCGCTCTTCCCTTCAGTTGCTCACCCAACTGTTTCCTGCCTTAGCCAAGCTGACTTCTCCTTCTGTAGCCGAGTCGCCTAGCCGGTCCCCCTAAGCCAAGCTGTTTTTTAGCCACCAAGCTTATTTTGGCCCCTTTTTCACCTATTTTTTGTAAGTTTTGGGTAAGTTTGATTGAGTTTTGGTTAATGCCCAACAAAGGTTAATTTTGGACCCTAAATAATTTAACTTTGGATTTATTTTGGTTAGATTTAACTGGAAGTTTGAGCTGTGGAATTTTCCCAACTAAGGGTAAATTGTATTCAACCTCAACTTTGGGTAAATTGAATTAATTGGATTTTTGGATCTTTAAGCAACTATTAATTAAGTTATTAAACTTAGTTATTTACCCTTACTATTTAAGATTTATTCTTGGGAAGTTTGACCTTGCTGTCAGGATTATATTTGGATTAAGCTAATCTCTAGGTAAGATGTTCTCCTACTAGACCTTCAAATTGAAGTAAGAGCTTGCATGTAACTTTTCTATTGTGCTTTAATGTAGCTAATATGCATAATGTGTTTATATTTATGATGATTGATAGTCATGACTAGTTTATGCTTACGATGACTGTTAGTTCTGATTGAGTTATGTTGATAATGACTGTTGATGTTGATGTTTATGCATGAAATATTAATCTCATGATTAAGGATGCTATGATTAATATTCATGTCATGCTTATGATGTTATGTTATGCTACATGCTATGGATAGGGTGTATTGTTAGTTTTGTCTATTAAAGTCTCGTACACACATGGGTATCCCTTGGGATCACCACCTTTTTATGACTGTGTAGTCCGACGGGATCACCAGTCCAATATGAAATGATATGTATATGAGTGGTCCGACGGGATTACTCACAACCTGATTGTCTTAGTGTTCTTTCGAGTTCATTAAGATCAATTTTGTTCTAGGTGTTCCTTTAGCTAGGTTCATCGAAGACCAGAGATGTTCCTACAAGATTACAGATTTCTCGTGTTTGGGAACGTGCCAATTTAGGTGTACTACTTTATAGGACTCAAATAGGAAATTAACAGTCACCTAGCGGGACTAGTAGTAGGTCCCTTACTGAGTATATTTTTATCACTCTTTTATGTTTAATTTTTCAGGCAGAGGTAGAAGTAAAGGTAGAGGAAAGCTGGCAAATGACAAGAAGTGACCGTGGCGTGCCATAGGGAAACACTTTTGCTTCTGCCATTATATTATTTTTTTTTATTTCAGTATTTTGTACATTCATTAATTATTTCTCTTTTTGAAACTAGATAAGGACCAACTAGGATTTTACATATTTTTTTAGATTTATTTCTACTTTATTTTATTTATGATTTTAATGAGTATTTGAGATTTTAAATTATGAAAGTTGGTTATTGTTCCATTTGGTTTTAAGAAAGTTTTATTATCATTTAAGTAGTAATGACCTCAGCTTAGTATAAAGAGTTGGGTCGTTACAATAGACTAGTAGAAAAAAAATCCTACGATGACAATTAAATGTTGTGATAGAAAGATTTCGTGACAGTTATTTGCAGTCATTGATGCGACAATCATGGAAAGTATTTTATGATAGTTTTGTAAAACTGTCACAAAATGTATTTTTCATGACAGAAAATAAATGTTACAAATTTATTATTTTATGACAAATTATAACTGTCATTATTTAGATTTGATGACAGATAATAATTGTCATTACTAATATTTATGACAGATAATAATTGTCATTATTTATATTTTATGATAGCGAATAAGTGTCATTATTAATCTTGTTTGACGTATATTAAATATCATTATTTATCATTTATGATACTTATTAATTGTCATCGTTTCACCTACCATGACTTTAATTAACTGTCAAAAAACATTTTCGATGAAAGTTTTTTTTAGATTCAAATGTCATAATTGTATTTTCAATCTATGTTTTTTTTTGCCCTATTTTTTATTGAATCTGAGCCCTGCCATTACACAGACCAATACAATCACAAAGTACTATATAACACATCCATATGAAAAGAAACGGTGAACGCTTTAATATATATACTTTAACATACACTTTCTAATATATGTACAATTGTTGGTAAAGTGTTTGTACAATGAAGCAATGAACATATATGTTTTGGTACGAACAAGCTATTTAAATAAGTACATTTGAACCAAATTTTTGCTACCAAACCTACAAAAAGGCCTATACATCAATGAATTGCCGCAAATATGGCTTCACTGCTCCAATGGATTTTTGCAGAACCTAGAAACTAAAAAGAAATTTTAGAGTATGACTTTATGCATCAATAACACAACACATTCACTTCAACAACACACTTCAATAACACAACATATACACAACACACTTTAACGACACAACACATACATAACACAACACATACACATTTGATGATGATTGTAGTAGGATTGCAATATAACAACTTTAAGTAGTAGGCCTAGGACCTTAAAGGTAGTACAAATAAATTCACCAAATGAATTAAGGCCATGTAGTTGTAATAAGCAATATGTTCACAATATTATCAGCATACTTCAACACCATAGATACAACAATGCCACTGGAAAAACAAATGTTGTCACCATATTTTTCTAGATATAAGAAAATTAAGAAAATAGACTTGGTACTATTTTTGCAGTGTATATTTTCACACTATCACACAAACCCACAAGACTTAATTGACTGAATAATGAAGACTTCCATAAAGTTAGCCTATGATAAGATCTACTATTGATGCTAATAACTCTAAGAGTGCAATTTTTAATACCTGAGGGCGAGATTTAGGATCATGATAACCGTAATAAATGAGTCACCATGAAAGAACCCCCTAACAAAAGCATAGTCAAACAAAATATTCAGGTGGCAAACAAAATTTAAGATTTTCTGGGTATAGATTACTAGAAAATAGCCCATTTTCCCAAAGAAAAAAGAAAGTTTGTATCCAAATCAAAATCATAAATTAATGTTCTTCAAATCATGGAGAGAAAAATAGAAAGAAAAAAAATGCACAAGTGCTAACTTACTTATTCGCGATTGCATCAAAATCTTGAATCATTATGGCAATAGCATTGAACGCCATGCCAAATTGAATGTCATGCCAAACATATACAACAAGAAGTTTTGTACATTTACATTACTTGAAGGGCGTTTCTTGATTATAGCCCACGGAAGAAAATTTTACGCATAATGAAAAAAACACCGATCAGAATTTAACTTAAAAAGAATTGTCCCATGGCTTTCAAACTAAAACCCAGCACAAAAGTCAACAGAGGTTTCTCTATCAAAGTATCGATGAAATATTTCATGTTTCAACAGAAACCTATTTAACGTATTGAAAGTTCTTACTTGGGGGTGAGGAGCCTTTCAATTTTAACAAATGGTATGTATGATTAAAAAAATAGTGACATTATTAAAATTGAACACATGTAATTTACCTCAGTGTACACTCTAGCAAATCCACTCAAGAGTGCCATGATCTACAAAAAAAAAACCACCATAAAGACAATAAGTACTTTAAAGATCACTCTTCCCATAAAACACACACCACACTTCTCTCACAAAGCATTACAGAATGAGAACTCACTATAACCATCAGCCAACCTTGAAAATGTGTCTGAAGAACATGATCGGAGTTGCAAAGAAAATGTAAATACATAGTGCATTAGATAGTTATAAACACAAAATAAAACTTGTAACAACTATCTATTAATTGATAAATATAATCATCACAGAGGAATTGAGTTAGGAATTGAAAATACAAAAAAGTTAGTTTTGAAGTTTCATGGCATTTCTGGTTGCGAGAAGCATCCTGAATATACTATAGGAACTAGGAAGAGACCCAAATAATTGCAACTCAATAGTAAACAATAGAACAGTTGGAAAAGGACTCTTACTTTGAATTTAACTGTATAGTAGTGCACCTAGGACATAGTAGAACAAAGAGGTAAAGGGGAGAACGGTAAAATGGGCAAATACCTTGTTTTTTCAAACATAAAGAGATCGATCACAAAGTCAAGTTGAAAGCTAAAAACTAAAGAAAAATTCTTACCAAAATATGATTGTTACTATTCACATATGCATTGGTACATCATCTTGTTATTCTAGAAAACGACACATCTAGGAAAACCCAAGTTGAAAGAAAAATTCTTACCAATTTACAACTATAGTAACAGAGATATTCACATAGGCTTAACACAGATCCTGCTACAGTTTCCTAGTCACGAGATTGCAAAATCAGCAACATATAGGCTTAACACAAATCCTATTACATAGAACATAATACAGATCCCTCCTTATAATATTAGAAGGTGGCTGACCTGAGATAATACATAATTTCTTTTAAGTAACTCAACTGATACAATTTTCCATTTAAAGTCCTTAGATACAGATGCAAAATGTGAAGGATCTTTGTTAAACGTCGTGACTTGATTTAAAATAGACAGGTTGGAAGACAAGAGAACTAGTTGAGCAAGCAGTAGCACTCCAATCCCAACATTCAATTTTGGATTACTTTTGGGGTGGATTAGTTACAGTGATAGGATTAAAATAATAATAATAACTAATCAAACAAAGAACATAAAATATGAAAAAATAGGGCAACACAACAGTAGAAACAACAAAATATATATTTAGAATATATCACAATACAGTACCTCAATAGGTCATCCATCTACGACAAATACATCCGAGGAGTAACCATCAATTGTTGAAAACACATGTGCTTCTTGAATGTTAAGTCCTATATCAGAAAGCAAAGTAGAAAGCTAGGAAAAAAAACTGATTTTTGTTACTTCATTTCCTAGGTTCAATTGATTTTTATAATTATTCCCCTTCCTGTCTATACATAAACAAAGGACTTCAACTGATGTATTTCATTCTTTAAATAAAAAGGTTTCTCATTGAAATAAAAAAGTATTCCATTTGCCAAAAGATCATTTAGATAATACTTGTTGAAAAAAGAGAATAATACATCAAATTAATGTAGCGACTAAAACTGATAAAAAGAAAAAAAAAATACTAACAAACAATTAAAGAGTTTTTGCCCTCGTTAAACATTCTATTGTTCCTTTAAAGCCATCTTCTAAGAATTGTTGATTACCATAAATTATTGAGAATGCTAAACATATAGTAGAATGCTGGTATTTATATACATAAGTTCCTTGAGAATGATAAACATACCATCATTTATGGTATGCTAAACATACCATAAACTTGTACTCTCTACTAGTGCAAGTTTTTTTAATTTTATTATTCTATAAAGCTTTTTCCATTTAGTCTCCATTTGAAAAGTCCTTTTGAATTTTAGTGTTTGGAGTTTTACTTTTTACTTGTGTATTTCATTCATCAATAGAATTGTTTTTTACAAAAAAAAAAAAAAAGGAGAAAAAAAATCAAAATTCTACAAAACAATTCTCAATGACTATTGATAATTATAGGTGTAGCAACGTAAAAGCAATCCAACCCCTATAGAATGTTCTCACTTCAATTCAACTACAAACTCAAAGAAATTCATATAAAATCCTAACCATCCCATCATTCAAACAAAAGATGGTTCGATAATTACTCAAAGACACATGAGATTTCAATTGATTACATCTCATCACACTTTTTTTTCTGTAAACAAAAAAGCAAGTCAATAAGCCCTTTAATAAATTAGCCTAGTCAAAGTAGAGGTCAAAGATAGAGTTACTGACAATGGCATCAAAAGAACGCCATCGATGAACCACTTTGTGATGTCACCCTTCTGAATAACCAAGTAGTTGAGGGAGAAACTTTAAAGCGAACCACTTCACTGCCCGATTCATTTGTCGTTGAAAAGGTTTGGCTATGGAAGAGGGTTAAGGAAGAGAGAAAAGAAGAAGAAGGAAGGGAGAATGGAGAATGGGGAGAATGAAAAGCCGGATGGACATAACTAAAAAAAAATTAAAAATTGGGAGAAGGAAAATGGTGAGAGATAAAACAAAATCTTTAAGATCTATGAGTAAATATTAAAAGTTGTAAAGAAAATAGACACCGGAGATGGATGGTGGGCGATGTTTGCCAGTGACAGACTACTATTGTAGATGGTCGACAACTTTGGAGACGAGGTTGAGGGTGGAGTTTGATCCTCTGATGGCCAGCAGCGTTTGGAGTCTTAGAGGCGTTCGTGAGGTTGGACTTTGCACGAGGGTTTGAGTGAATTTCCTAAAATTTTATTTTATTAAAATTTATTTTAATAAATTATTTAATCTTTTTAGATTTTATGACAACAAATAACTGCCATAAATAGCGAAATTCGAAAACAGCGTTTTTTTCGCCAAAAATGCAAATTTTGCATTTCATAACATTTTTTTCTTCTCTTCTTTCAATTTGGGGTGTAATAGACTGTCATAATATGTCATTTTTCTTGTAGTGATAACTTTACGAAACAAATTCTCCCAAAATAAAATAAAATAAAACAATAAAAAAATTGAAGATTCATTAAGCTTGAAATGTAAAATATCCTGAGAACATCATGTTTGATAACTATTATGCATGGACCGAAATAAGCTTTAACATTATTGTCATACATATAGTAGAATACATATGACTTCAAACACTATATTGTTCATGCATATATAACTTACATACAAATGTAAAATAAGTACAGAAAATCAAACAATAAACCAATGGATAATGAATAATCGATACATAAACTGATGAGAATGTTATAAACAGTATCAGAACATATCAGAAAATTACTAAAAACCACGTCAACAAACAATTACATATAATGATATAAATAAAACAATTGTATAGATAGCAAACAAAATAAACAATTTTAATTTGCATGATGGAAACACTTGAAACAAAATCAATAACACTTGAAAATTTGTTTCACCTATGCATCAATTTATTGTTTTCTTTTTCTTTTTTCATTTTCGCGGGAATTGTGAAAAAAAAAAGAATAAATAAAAAGATTTAAGAAAAGCTATATGAGAATAGATAAGAGTCAGAGTTCATATTTATTTTTGTGAAACAAAATTCTAAAACTGAACGTTGGTTCATTCTCATACTAAACTAAAATCAACTTAAGAAACAAAGTAAAATATCATGGCTACAAAAAGTCCAAACGCATGGAAAATGTAAAACAAATTAGATATTTTTGTCTTAATATTGTTATAGGAACATTATCATCAAAGAAGTTAGGAAAGATAGAACTTGGTATACCAAATATAATCAAATTCATGTTGACTTTTGGAGACAATTTTATCAATCCAATATCTAAGTTTCACGAGTAATTGTCTTTCAGAATATAACACATTAACTTTCTCATGAAAGCAACACCTTATCCACAATATCCAACAAATTATACTTTATAGAAATAAACCAAACTTGAACAAAGTTTACAAAATAAAGAAATATGTCTATGAGAAAATTATTATGGAAAAAAAGTCTTCAAAAACAATATCAAGAAGAGAGATATTTATAGTATATTCGTGGTCATTCAAATAGTCACTATCTCTTCTTCAAATTGGTTATTTTAAAAAAGCCACGTTTATTCATGAAACAATATAACTTTATATGGATGGCTAAATACAATTTATTCCAACAAATGATAATTAAAGAGAAATAATAATAAAATACAAGGATCAAAAGTCGAGTTTCTATGTGCAGATAATTGATTTAAGCTATGCTGCATTCCAATCACATCAAAATATACCTATCAACCGAGAAAAATTTCTATTAAACCTCCTTTTCAAGTATATTCTTAAAATTTCTTGATAATTTGTTCTATATTTCTCCAAATAATTAGACTTAAAGAAGTCTTAATGCAATTTTTTGGTCCTTTGGTGTGGCTTATATCTACGTTATTGAGATTCATTTTATCTTTAACTTTCTCAACAATAAGACTTCACTGACATACTAACTTAAATGACTAATTCAAATTAACAAGATATCATATGTTTCAACAAAAGAAATAGATAGTAGAAAATTGATCCAATGTAATTGTATTAGTTAAGCTATGTTATCTTTAAGATACACAAGGTTATCCCTTAAGAAAATTAGAAGAAAAACACTTCATTGAATCAAATGCTGTGAATTACAATGTAGCAAAATAATGAAAATGAAGAAAGGAACAACAAAGGAAAATAGAGAGAAATCTATAAAATTGTAACTTATGCTTGAACAAAATTTACATATAAATTTACATATGTAGGAGCAAGTTCACACGATCCTCTCGTCCAACCTATGTCACTATTAAATGCACCTACATGGAAAGACCAAACAATTTCTAAAGTTAGAAGGCCAACCCCAAATCCCGTACGTCAAGATGAAAGGAATCATCAACATTCGCAAGAAGGTAACGATTCATATCCAGAAAAACCTCAAATAATAAACTCTTAGAGGATTACCCCATTCCAACCAAGGGCCATATCAAACTAAACAATGCTACTCATATCTAACTGGAAAATGTACCAAGGGTCTTAAGCAATCAAACTCACGAAATAGATTGTAAAGACCAATACAAAGGACTAGATGGTCATTTAGTATTGAAAAGTGATCAAAATTTTTGATATCCATGAATGTTTGGACCATTTATGGTATCTAATAAAATTGATATTCATGATGCAATAAGTTTGTTTCCAACTAAACACATGGCAGGGTGTAAATCGATACCTACCATTGCAAAAGCGATTTTTAATTAAATTGATGCACTAAAATTAATATACCCCTCACATTGAAGGGTGTAAATTAAAATAATTTTGTCTAGTCTAAAATGGGGTTATTAGTGTAACTTTGTCAAAAGTTGTAATTAATGAGAAAAACGCAAAAATTAATATTAAAGCAAAGAAAGAAAGAAATAAGAAAAGAAAAAAGGGGTTATTATTAATTAGAAATTAAAGAGAAGATGCAAAGATGGCCCCCACAATTGCCACTAGTAAACAGCGAAGAACAAGTACCACAGACGGTAGAGGATAGAGATTTATGCCATTCGACAACGATGGACAAAAGAAAAAGTTCTCCCTTTGTAGCTCCGTTGCCAATTGTAAATTTGTAGGCCACCGTCCTTCCAATTCTCCCATGTTTTCCTCCGTCAATTCCAATGCTTCCCCTTTGAATTTCTCCCTTCTTCTCTTTTTTCCTTCTTCCTCATCCTTCCATCTACTTCTTCTCATTTTTCATTCCTAAATTTCTTCTCTCAATGGCTCCCATCAAGCTCAACCAATCCCCTAATTCCGCTGCCAAATCTGTTGCTTCTTCCACTGAAGCTCGCATTCTTGTTCGGGAAACTCTCCGCGTCACTGCTAACTTGGCTTCTCCTCCTCTTGATCCTCTCCTCCCGACTATATCCCCCGCTGCCCCACACGCCACGAATCTTGGTATTCTAGAGAATCAGTTTCTTGATTCCACCTCCAGGTTGATTTGTTGCGAGGAAATTGATGGTCGCAGGTGGAATTATGTTGCTGATATTCAGCCTTCCGGAAAGTCGAAGAATGGCTCGATCCGTGCTCTTTGTTTGCAAACACCACAAGCTCCTATCGATGTTAGTATTTGCATTGTGTTTCTATTATCAATTAAGTGCCTAGTTGTGTTTGTCTGTGATGATTGATTGAGAATTGTGCTTAAAGTGTATTGTGCTTGGTCTCCATATTTGTTTCTGTGAGTCTTGGTGGGATGGGTTTGTCTGGAATTTCTATCGAGAAAACAAGAAATTGGTTGTTGCTGTTGGTATTTCTTTTTCACTTTCTAGAACATGCATAATTGTTTTACTTTATTAAGTACTTCTACTCTAATTCTGTTCTGTTTCACATATTCACACTATTCTTCCAAGCAACTGCAAAACTTTTTTGTGATGGTTAATCAGTTTGCAGTATTTGCTTCTCTTTTTTTTTTTTAATCAAGAGGTAGTTAAACTTCCAAATTTGTTGCTGATGTGATCGGGTAATTTGTGATACAGGAGATGATGTCCTTCATAAGATCGTATGTAGTCCCAGAAGGCTTCCCCGATAGTGTTACCCCTTCATATGTACCATACATGACGTGGAGAGCTTTGAAGGTATGAGTCTAGACTCCAAATTCAGAGAAAATAATCTAGGTCTGTAATTATCTTATATTCAGCTGGCCAGTTCAAAAAAGTTCGTTTATTAATTATTACTTATTAGATAAGGTTAATTATTTCGATAGTTAAGCTTAATGACATGATCTTCTTTCCTCAAGGTTGAAGGCTCGATCCCCAACCCCAACAATTGTTGTACTAAAAAAAAGAAAAGAAACTATTAGGCTAGTTACCTTTGGTATTTCGTAACTAATTTTCCAATCAATTCCAACAAGCTCTACCAAAAAATTACCCAAAACCTGTCCTTTTTCCTGGAGATGTGGTTAAAGAAGGCTATGTTTCTTGTGTGTGTGTGTGTGTGGGTGGGGGGAGCTAGCACCAATGTTTCTTGTAAGAAAAGGGAAGAGAAATATTCAACTTCTTTCTATACTCATAAGTCTGAACGCTAAGATAATGATGGCTTCATTTATTGCAGCACTTCTTTGGTGGAGCAATGGGAGTTTTCACAACACAGACACTATTAAACTCTGTTGGGGTCGCCAGAAATAAAGCCACTCCTGGTGCCATTGCTATTAACTGGATTCTTAAGGTAATATTCTCTGTGAATGCTGTTGCAATTTCCTGATTAGGAACATAGTTTTGTTCCTTCAACGTATGTGGTCTAAAGTAGATCAATATATCTAAGTGGGCACAATTATCGGCAGAAGTGGTTGTCTTGTTTTTTTCATATAGTTTTTATAAGTACTAAATATTCTTCGGATGGTTCAATTGATAAATACTTATACCTTATACATCTCCCCTCCTTTTAAATGGTTAAAACTTTATGAACTGCTATGTATTCCATTTGTTGTGGTAGAAATTTTCCTACTTCCAGTGGTGCTGGTCATTGGCCAATGACATTTCACATTTAGTGTATTTTTCCCCCTTGAAAACCACACTTTCTCAAAATATAGCGAATGTCTGTCCATGCTATGGTATGACCTTGGATAGTTTGTGCTATGACTCATTGTGTATACATGCATCAAATTTGTGGCCATCGTTTATTGACCTTGGATAGTTTGTGCTATCATTTATTGTGTATGCATGCATCAAGTTTGTGCTATCATTCAGTAACCTTTGATAGTTTGTGCTATCATTCATTCTGTACATGCAAGTTTTTATGGCATAAGTAGCACTCTAGTTATGAATGGACCAGCTTGCGATCATATTTGGAAAAAAATAATTGTGACATGGAGTAGCTGATGGTGGCCAATTTTATCTGCTGCCCGACTATGAGTAAAGATATAACTGTAGTTCCAATTTTTATGTGATAATTTTCTCAATGAAGCAATTGACGTTTTAGGTTGTAATCAAAATACTACAAAGTTTTAAATGTTTTCAAAGAAGGTCAGAAGCAACGCTGAATGTGGTTGGTTAAGATCTTTTGCTTCTTTTTTCTCTGTCGTGTCCATTGAGAGTTTTTCTTTCAAATTCGTTCCGGGGTGGCTAAAATTTCTCTCAAATGACATCTACTTTTCAGAGAGAAGGATTGTTTCCTGTGGGTTGTCAGGGTGTGTGCTCTATTATTGGATCTTTGGGGGGACAGAAGTATCAAAGTTTTTAGAGGTGGGGAGAAGGACCCTAGTGATTTTGGTAAAGTTTCATGTCCCGTTTGGGCTTTGATTTTGAAGACATTTTGTAATTACATTTTATGCAATATTTTACTTGGTTGGACATGGACTTCCTTTCTTTAGTGGAGTCTTTTGTGGGGTTATATTTTTATATGTCCTTGTATTCTTTATTTTTTCTCATTGAAAGTCGGTTGTTTCAATTTTTTTTCTTCAAAAGTGAAGGGTGCCTGCTCACAGCACTTCGTAATCTTGTCCTGCTATTCATTATATCTTTTTCACAATTTATTTGTGCAGTAATGGATGAACTAACAAAGTTGTAGCATTTCTTTGCAGGACGGGGCTGGTCGTGTTGGTAAAATGCTATTTGCTCGGCAGGGGAAAAAGTTTGATTATGATCTCAAGCAGGTAAGTTTTATTTTCCTAGTTTCCACAGAAAAGCTTGCTCATTATAGTTGCTAAATTAATTTTTTGTTAATGATCTGTTTTCTGAACACTGCGGGGGTTACAGCTACGTTTTGCAGGTGATCTCCTTATGGAGTTGGGTGCTGGGGTAGAGCTGGCAACTGCAGCTGCACCACACCTTTTTCTTCCTTTGGCTTGTGCTGCTAATGTTGCAAAGGTTTGACTATTTCCTTGTAAGGTACACTATCTTAGCTGTTATGAAATCTCATTTTGTTACTTGCTTTGTAGAACGTTGCAGCTGTAACATCAACATCGACCCGCACTCCAATCTACAAAGCCTTTGCAAAAGGAGAAAACATTGGAGATGTCACTGCTAAAGGAGAATGCGTAGGAAATATAGCAGATCTGGTATAGTTGGTCCCTCTCCTTAGATGCTGAAAAAGTAGATAGTTTGTGATTGACAGAATTTTGCTAATCCTTAAGAAAAACGATTTTTTCCCTCCCAAAGCTGAAATTATAAAAGATGCAAGTTCTCAAACAAAAAGTTTCTTCGTTCTTATTCATTTTCTTCTTTCTTATACATGATCTTCAGATGATATGCACGGTTGAAAATTGTCAAGGAATTGTTAGAGTTTTGCTATAATGTTAAATTTACATTCACGTATCTGCTTAAGCTTTTGGGTCAAGTGCTTAACTGGAATTACTATTTTTCCCTTTTCTTTTTATTTTTTTAATATAAAACAAAACCCACGTGCATAGCAAGTAGATCCTTGGCTTCCCCAGAAGTTTATTACAACCCTGAGTTCATTTCAGTTAGACAGTCAATTGCTTGATAAAATAGAATAATGGTGTTTTTTCCTTGTTCAAAGAATAGTAGTAAATATGGAATTCCCATCGCCCCATTATAACAAAAAGAGAAAAATCTTTGATCTGTTCTGTCAAACCAAAGATACTACAGAAGGGGTTTTTGGAACATTCTTCCCTAGGCTATGGCTTTTCCACAGATTACCATCCAGATAAAGCTTTCAAGGAGTAGATGATTGGTATCTCCTAGAAACCACGAAGGAAAACTGAACTTATACCACAGGTTCTATGATTAAATCAGTGGTCTGAGTTCCCTACCTGACGTACTGTTGGAATCTGGAGGGAGATGGCAATTTTTGGTCCTTTAATATTTTAAATGTTTTCCTAAGGAAGAGGTTTGTTTACATGTTTTAAACTTCAATTCCTCCAATCTTTGATTTGATATTAGTTCTCTTTGTTTGATTCCAGTTCATCCAATCTATTCTGAAGAATAGCAAAAGAATTGGCTTGGGAAAAAATTCCCATTCATCGTAAGATCACAACCTACTCAAAACCAAACTTACTCCAGTAGTCTGAAAACCATTGGCCCCAAATCTTCGTAGCTAAATGACATCTCTACAGAATGTATCAAAATCCTTATGTGCTTATTGAAGCAAAACATACCTTTACTCAGACCATGGAGCAACCCTTAAACAATGTTAATGGTGTTAATGCTCCCACATGCTGGTTAACCTTCCAGAGCTTGACAGAGGAAAGGGATAGGGGCACAGTTGAGAAGAGAACAAACATATGAGAAAATAATATGCAGGATAACTCTTCTGAAAACTTAATATACATAAGGATTTTAGTGAAGATGAAGACTTCGTAAAAGGATAGCAATGTTCCATCGAAGACATCAATGAGCTTTTATTATTATTCTCTCTCTCTCTCTTTTTAAGCAATACTCTACTAAGACCAAGTTTTAAGTTTGGATGCATCGTGATAAAACAAGAGCAGAAGCATTCATATTTTACAGACGAGAGATAATAAGAACTAGGGAAATAGAATATATTGGACCATCACTGATTAAATGAACCTTTTAGATGTGGACACGAGACTCCCATGAGGAGAACCAAAGCATTTCACTAAATTTCTATGGTTTCCTGAAAGTGTCCTAGTCACCAGAAGAAAGAATTCAATATTCTTCCCTGCCATTCTTTAGCACTTTTATATCAAAAACTTAAAGTGGGATGATATTGTTTATCAATGCTAGTATTTTTTTCCAAATGATGGTTTACTTGTTTGCTCCACCCCCCAAAAAATAAAAAATAAAATAAAGTAAAAAAGACTCAACAGGCGTTGAAGATAAAAAGAGAAATAGTCCAGATATTGTGATTATTTTTTCACTTCTAATAATGTTGTAATCCACAGAGGTTATGTTATCTCTTCTGGATGTTTAGCTTTATGTATTGTTGCTGCATGTTTTACGGTTGTTTATGTCGTATGAGATGATTAATTAAGTTTCATATGAAGCTGATGGAAGTTTTAATTATGTCTTGTGAAGCTAGGAACTGGACTAAGCATAATGATTTCCAAAAGAAATCCATCTTTGGTTACAACTTTTGGTCTCCTTTCATGCGGTTATATTTTCAGCTCTTATCAAGAGGTAAGTTGGTTTGTCACTTCTTATTTCTCTTGATTATGGAATTTCTTTTAGTCATTCTACTTCACATATGCAATGTTTTTCAGGTCAGATCCGTTGTGTTACATACATTGAACAGAGCGAGATTTAACGTAGCAGTAGAGACATTCCTCAAGACAGGTGCTTTAAGTGTTATCTGATATTTCAAAAAGAGGAGAGAGAAAGAGAGATTTTCTGAATCCTTAAATTCCTTTTCTATTGGCCTTAAGCTGTAGCCAAAAGAATAAATCAACTTCTATTATTACTATTATTATTATTTTATTTAGACATGCATATAAAACTGTGTCCTATGTTTTGTTTGCAGGGCGAGTACCCTCATTGCAGAAGGGGAATATGAATGAAAGAATATTAAGTTTCCCCTGGCTGAAGGAGAATCCTATAGTTCTAGGTAAATATTTCATCCTCATGCATTTATTTCTTCTTCTGAATTGAAGTTACTTTCTCATTAAGAAAAATGCGGCATGAATGTTTATGTTCAATCACATTAAATGCAAACAAGCGAAGTTCAAGTTAGTAGATCAAAATTGTACGTGCATTTGCTATACTTGCCTTCTTTTCACGGGGTTGAAGCATGTAAAACTATTTGCAATTATTGGCAGGACCAAGATTCAAAGATGCATTCCAAGATGCTGGTTCATTTCTTGCCATAGAGCCCTTGTTTGATGTATGTATATCTCATCACATTATTGGAGCAGTGTTATTCTTTCATTTTAATTTTCTGACATTTTTCTCTTGATACGCAATAGAGAGAAAAATACATCGTGACATACAATCAAACCAAGGGCAAGGTATATGCATTACTCAAAGATCAAGCGAAGTCTGATGACATCCTAAAAGCTGCTTTCCACGTAAGATCATGATTTATTTTTGTTGTAAGTTTTAGCCTACCAAAATTTTCTTCTTTTGATGTAAGTTACTTTTGTACAGGCTCATGTGCTGTTACATTTTGTACGCTCATCAAATGGGGCTCAGAACTCTAAGAGAAAACAAGTTGATGCTTTTTCAAGTTCTGTGCCTACAACGACCAATGTTGAGGAAGAAATTGCTGCATCATGTAAAATGGTTTCAAACTCGTATGAGATTTTCAAGAGTAAAGCTTCAGAGCAGGTAGTAAAATGAACATGTTTCTATTTTGGCTTGTCCTGCATTACTTACACCTATTATTGAAGTACATAGAATCTAGAATGTTCTTGCTGGATCTTTTCCTGATGATCTGGTGATTGAATAGCAGTTTTACAGATAATATTCAGTTCTGTATATATATTTTTTGGAACTCTTTTTCATTAAATGACCATAATTTATATACTTGTGTGTTTGGTTACATCTTAAAAGTGATCTGAATCAAAGTTTTGTTTGGTTGCTCAACATGGTTCCACAAATGTCAAATTAGCATAAAGTCAATCTAAACACACTCATTAGTCCCAGTTGTACTTTTTACTCATACAAAACGAAATACTTGAATGGCTAATGTACTCTTGTTACAGCAAATCTACTTTGTTCAAATTTTTCTCCAGTTGAATCATGTTTCTGAGAACTTTTACAGCTCTTTAGATCCTTATTAGCTTCAGTCAATACAAATCAAATAAATCATATTCTATGTTGTCTTTTAGTTTCTCAGGTCTTTACTGAGTACCTTCGTTGCTTTCCTGAGTAATATAGTTATAAATTGATTTTCTGTCATTTTAATTGTTTGTCTTGGCAGGGATGGGTGATGGCAGAATCGCTTCTCAATCCTGGTAAAGCTCGATTATGCCACAGATAAAAAAGAAAAAAGTGTGCAAACTGCATGGTTTCATCATCGCGAAATACAAGGAGTTAATATATGTATCTGAAAGATACAAAGGGCTTTCACCGGATGGCCATTGATAGGAGGATGGGTAATATCAAGTCTCTTTGATTTCTGAAGATCCTTGTCAGAGCCCAGTCAGTTGCTTTCCAGTTGACTGGTAAAAAAAAAAAATGGTCTGATTAAGGGTTCGTGTCTATTGAAATGGTAACAACTTCAGTTCTAAGTGTAACAATAGGTAAGTTTTGTTAATGTATATGCGCCTTACCCCCATCTTTTTATCCATTTCCTGGCATCTCGTTGTTTGTTGTTAGCATTTATGGTTATTCTCGTAAAATTTTGTTTCAACTATGTTTTTCCCACCGAGTATTTTTGCGTAGTACATATACTTTAGGCCCCTTACTGTATCACATGATGCCTTAAACTCTTTCTCCCTCGCGTATGTCATAAGATTTATGGTAGTTGGAGGATTTGGTGATCTGCTGTTCTTTTTTATTTTATTTTATTTATTTATTATTATTTTTTTTAATAATCTTTTTAGTACAATAGATATATGGGGGTAGGGATTTTGCTGTAATTAGCTGTACTTGTCAGCTCCCATGTTGATTACAAATTTCAAAACATTTAGAAAATTGATCTCATAACGTTTGATTACAACTTTCAAGAATTTGTCTCTAAGCAAGATCTTTTACCTATCATGCATTGGAAGTTGTCAAAATTCTCACAGTGAATTTGAATCCAGCCTCTGATTGAAGTTGAATGATAATATATGTTCTGTTCTCAATAAAGGTGAAGAACAAAACAAGATGTGATGTCGTCCTGATGTTTGATTTGATTCGACCCTACGTTGATTCAATTCAAATGGAAGGTGAAAATTTTCCATCTTTCTCAAACCAATATGCCAAATTTATTTGTCTAGCTAGTCCAATGGAAGAACATTGGCATCCGGATTCTCTTCCTTGAGCTCTTTAGGCGAGCTTGAGTAACTAGTAAACTTCAAAGATATTTGCTTTTAAAATCTATTTGAGGCACTGAGTTGATAGATACTTGAAGTCTGTTTGGAGAGTTCATATATTTGAGGTGCAGAGTTTAGTTCATAGTTAGGGTATCTGGTACAGTTTATTTTGTTCTAAAATAACTTCTTATACAATGGTAATTTTTTGCTTTGATAATTTTTGTTCAATAATTTTACTTTTCTCTCTCTAATTTTTTTTTTTTTTTTTTTTTTTTTTTTTTTTTTTTTTTTTTTTTATAAAAGTACCTTTTTTGATTTGAGATTTTTGTTCAATAATTTTATCTTCTTTTTGCTCTAAAATAATTTCTTATATAATCTCTTATCTTTTTTGTTTTACTTTTTATTTTTTTTTCGTTGAATTGATAATAGGTATGATTCATTTTGGATGATTCATTTCAAACATTCCTTTTTAAACCAACAGCAATCATTTTACTACTTTAATTACTATTAGTTGATCTGTGAAGTTGGACACAATTATTTGGATGGATTCATTTGGTATAGAAAATTCTAGACTAATATATCAATTGGAATACCCTCAAAATGCTTATATATTTAGCTAATTAGGCATTTTTGAATTTAATAAAGAAGAATTGAAAAGGACAAACATCAAAACAGTACCTCCTATGTGCAAATTTTATTTTAGAAGCTCCACACATGGGGAAAACGGTTTAGCCTAAAAAGTGACTTCTTCTCATTCTCACCCTTTCTGCCATCACTTCTAGCATTTCACAACCCATCTCCTTTTCTGCCAATATACATTTCTCTACCGAACAGCTACAAAAATATCAATAGATCAGTATCCTCTCTATTTCAGCAACAAAGAGCAAAAAACAGAGCAATCTGTTATTGCTTAAAATCTTGAAAAACAGGGCAGAAAAGAAGAATTTTCCTACAAAATAGAGGGACTTTTCGAAAATGATTTGAGGATTGGTATCGAGGAGAAGATATTTAATCCAACCCACATCGTCGTTTGGCCCAATTCTTTTCCTGTCGTATCCAAAGGGGTCGGGTGGCCCTGCTTTTTCCTTTTTCAATCAAGGGAAATGGAAGAATTTTAGAGCTTGGGTTTCGCTAGTGCCGATGTGGTCAAGTCCTATGCTTGACGTCATTGAAGAAGTTGAAATCCTCGTAGGTTTGAATTTTTTGCACGGATGGCCCCTTTTTAGGGCCCTTGACCACTTTTTGTTTGTCAACGAAATAGTCTTTTGATTATGTCAGCACCATGTGAAGTAATCTGTTTGTCTCTAAGTTCAGTTCGTGCGTTCAATGCCCACTCGCTACTTGATTCTCATCTACTTGATCCTCCATGCTTGACACATGTTCTCTCGTTTCACAAGTTAACACAATAAATACATTTTTAAGTACTTCATACACGTTGTACTCAATGCATGTTAGCATATTGCTCGCTACTCAATCTTTGATTCCATCCAATTAATGTAAGTAGCCATACGATTGCAATTTAGGTCAAATTATTGACAACAGGTACAATCTGATCGCATCAAATTAATGAAAAGTCATTTTGCATAGTACGCAACACCCTTTGATTATCAAACACTTCAAAACTTGAATTTTTCTCCAAAAATATTTTAGCAAAGAAGGAAACAAAACCCATATCATATCACAAGTAGATACCCCGAGTGGAACCTTTTGAAGACAACATTTTGCAGGAAGGCAATTAGAAATACTTGTTCAACTAAATCACGTAAGTTGCACTTAAACACTAGTTTGGAATACTTACCAAGTTATACAATAATCTATTTAGGTACGGATTGGTTGAATATATTCAATGCATTCGTGGAGGTATAGGTGTGTGCCAACATGGGTTACATGGTAAGCACATAGTGGGTTTTGCATGTCATGTAAATTGAGGGATGTAAATAGGATCGCGCAACATGCAACATGCAACATGTATTGAGTATCGAGTTTCAAGCAGCATGCATCATGTAGGATATGTCGAGTAGTGTGTAGCTAGTAACAAGTAAATATAGAACTGTTAAGTATTTGCATGCTGAAATAGTTTTACTGTGTTTGCATTGAAAGATGGAAAAGAAATAGATATCCATGTAAATAGGTGGTACATGGGATGAGGAGAAACAATGCTATAATCAAGGTCGCTTGAAGGGTGCTCAAGTCCCGAAAATAATGACATATATTACATTAAGAGAAATGATATACAAAGTGATTAATTGTAGTGCATGAGAGTACAATATAGTTATGCGGGTGAAATATAAGTTGGATTTCGATTCTTCTGTTGCATTAATAAAGGATGATGATGTTCAATTCTTACTTGATGAAATATCCACAGTAGACCTCAAATATATGTAAGTCTTGAGAAGATCCAACAAGAAAGAATATTGGTAGATACTGAAAATAATAATGATTCCAAGATTTTTTCAATAGCAGTCTCCCTAGAGAATGACATAGAAAGCACATGGCAATATTATGATAATGAATACCATAATGTTACAGTAGAAGAGGATGATTATGGCATCGGGCTGATGCAGAATTAAGATGGTGCAAGCAATAGTGTTAATTTAATAATGGAGGAACACATAACTTAAAACATACATAACTTTTCTATTGGGTTCATAGAATAATCCGACATGTTTAGAGAACAATCTGATGGTTTAGACTATACTGTTGAAAATGCTACTTGTCTAACTCAATCTAATCCTACAGACGTATTTTTCAGTAATAGTTGTAAATACGAGGATTTGGTAATCCAAGATCCGCTGGATTACCATTAGACACAGATGTTTAGAAAGGAATTTTTTTTTACTAAAAGTAATGTAAAGAGGAGAATGTCGTTGTTGGCTATTAAGAACAATTTCAAGTTGAGAGTTCAAAAATCTAATAAAGACCTATATAGTATGTGATGTATCCAATCTTCTTGCGAATGAGTTGTTTGTGCAACTAGAACCAAAGGATGTGACATATTTATGATGAGTAAGTGTACAATTGAGGATACATGTTCAACTAAGGTTTTGAATCATGACCACAGATGAACCAATGCATTTGTAATTGGAAATATAAGTAAGGAAAAATTTGGAGTTGGTCGCGATGATTGTTTGCGTCATATTATAGACGAAATGTGATGACGATTTGGTGTTAACACCGATTATGACAAGGCATGACACGTTAGGAAAACTACCTTTGCCTTTGCAAGGGGGACCTCGAAGGAATCATATGCATTGTTGCATGCTTATGGGGAAACACTGAAGATAGAAAGTACAAGGATCGTATTTGAGATTAAACTTGAGGACAATGAATACATCAAGTACGTTTTCATGACATTGGGCCTGAGCTAGCAAGGGTTTAGAAGTTGTCGTCCCATTATTATTGTGGAGATCACTCATTTGAAAGGTCTTACCAAGAAACCATGTTGGTCGGTGTTGCTGTGGACGACAATAACAGTTTGTATCTGTTGGCATATACAATGGTTGATAGTGAGAATAACGATTCTTAGATGTGGTTCATGTCAAATTTGAAACCAACAATTAGGGAATGTCTAAATATTGTTTTTGTTTCAGATCTACATCAATTTATATCTAATTCCATTGAGATCATATTCCCCACATTATACCACGTAATCTTTCTTTACCATATGTAAAGAAATGTGGAAAAATACTTTAAGGATGACACAGTTAAAAGATTATTTTGTGACTCATTTAGGACATTCTAGGAATCTTAATTTGAAAGACACTGGGAGAAAATAGCTAACTATGGTAATGGCTCACTTGCACACTATTTGGAGGATGCTAGTGTTGAACATTGAGCAAGGTGTTATCAATATGCAAGATGATACGATAAGATGATTAGTAATGGCACAGAGTGCTTCAGATACTTTAACAAGGAAGCAAGAAAACTACCTATAAAAATACTGTTGGAACACATTAGAAGTTTCTTATAAGGATGATTTTATGAGCAATGAAATTGTTGGTCTACTAATACATCAACTTATTCGAAGTATGCAAAGCATTTGATATCAGTTGAGTTTGAGTTGTCGAGATGGTATCAAATGAATTCAATTGACTATTATAGATTCTAGGTTGAAGATGATGGTTTAAGCGGTATTTCTAATCTCCATACTAAGAAGTACATGTGTTTAGTTTCAGCGTTTAGAGATACCGTGTTCACATGCTATTGCCGTAACCAGAGAACACAATATCAATTCATTCACTTTGTTTAATAGACTGTATAGTTTTGAATTATTAATCATTTTGTATGAAAAATCAATAAACCTAGTTGGTCATGTTTTTGAATGAATAAAGCCAATTGGTTATACTCAAGTGAAAATACTTCCACTAAAAAAGGTTGTCCAAGTTCGTAGATGAATGGTAAATTGGATATCATCTGTGAAGAACAACATAATGCAAAGAGGTGCGGATGTTGTGGCCAACTAGGTCACAATGGAAAACAATGCAACGAACCCCTAAACACGACTATCTCTCGTAATGTGCGTGAACGTACACAACCACCTCTGTCATGTACAACATAGACATCATTACTATTTTTTTTCTTCTACACATATAAGAATTAGATCATTATGATTTGAATTTAAAACTTTTAAGCTACTGTAAAATCCTCGTTTCTCAATGCACGATACAATATATACAGTACACGCTACTCATTACTCATTCCTTGTCTCACATTGCACGTTGCAAGTTACACGGTACTCATTGACATACGTTAAATACTCGTTACTCGACACACATTACTTGATACTTGGATGGTAATCTTGCACATTTAAATACATTTTAGACTCGATGCATGATACATTGTTACTCGCTCGATTGTACTCATAACTCAAATTCTACCACCAATATATCAATATCTCTCTTTTTTATCCTCGTTACTCGATGGTAAATATTTGTTACCCGTTATCAACATCAGGCTATTGAACATTATTTCTGTTAAATACTCATTGCAGACTGGTCAATCCTCATTCCTCGTTTCTCTGTATAAATACTTGATCGTATAAAAATTTCTTAAATGGAGTATAATTTATACATTACATAAATTAGTGAATATACTCTTGGTCAATAATAGACTACTTACCAAAAAGTTACATTATATCACAAATTATTGGGATAGTTGCAAATATAGCAATTAGATTCAAAATAATTAAGTATATAGCAACATTGTTAAAAAAATTGAAAATATAGCAAAATCTGTCAAATTCTATCAATGATAAGAGTCTATCGCTAATAGACTATGTTACAAATATTGGTCTATCACTAATAAATCATAACAGTCTATCAGCGATAGAAGTCTATCACTGATAAATTTTGTTATATTTGCAATTTTTAAAAAAATTTGCTACATACTTAATTATTATTTCTAAAATTGCTACCCATTTGTAATTACCCCCAATTATTACAAATAATTAAATGACCACAATTCTACAGCATATTGAAATTTATATTCTAATATCATATCCTACCATAGAGTAGACATCTTAGAATCAGTTACAAGGTACTAAAATAAATTTCAAACAAAAAACTCCATTGTCCAATATAAATGGCTCTCGTATGTTGCCAGAGTTGATCCGATATACCATCCATGGGCCAGGTTGGAGTTCGGGCTTCGTCTTTCGTAAACCACAAAATTCAACCAATGAATGGATTATATGACATGCAAGCGCCAAAAACTTACTTAAATCACACATGTATATTTAAAAGGGGAACGAATTGTGTACGAGGATCCGACCTTCATTGATGTTGATTACTAACATCATCTAGTGTTGATGATAGTTGATAGGGGCGTAAATGTAGTCCACATCAGCCCACCCCATTGATGGTTCTCTTTCAAACTAGGGACTAGATCCACGAATGTTGACTCGCTCTTCCATACCAACACAACCTCATTTTTATTTTGCTGAATATCTCAACAAACATACTGTTACACTCATTAGAGTTCAGATGAATTTGTAATCAAGAAAAAAAGGATAAGTGTTTGTTAAATGCATGATGAATCAAAAACCTAAAAAAAGTTAAATCCCTCATATCGATGATAACTTGTAGAAATACAAGTTATTATAGCCTTTGAGATAGAATAAAAAGCCTTAATGGGAGAAAAAGGAAGAAAATGCATAGCGAAATAAATAAAATAAGATGATTACGTGTAACAAGTGTCAAAAAAGTAAAATGTCTATTTATCACAGTTTTCGTGTCTGCATACAAGATTTTTAGGTGAAAGAAAGAGGAGTAGCCAAGCGAAAAAGGTAAGGGGATAAGACGGCGATAAACAGAATGATGCTAGGCTATCTACATTACAGGAAGACAAGAATAGTTGGCCCTAATGACAGAAAAGGATGAAAAGGACATATGTGGTGCCATTTAGCTTTACCAGAGAATTAATGAAGCTCAAACGATGTTAAGTTCCATCGACTATCGCCTATAAATACAAGGTTATCTGTGAGGCCCTGATCCGAAGAAAGGAAGTTCTGTTGAAGAGGATACTTGCGGGGAAGTTATTTCAGATAGGTGTAAGTATGGGACATCTTGCGAGAAAAGATGTAAATAGAGAAAAGGTGACCGAGAAGAAATGCTTAAGTTTAGGTTCTATTGCGTGAAGGTAAGCAAAAATATAAGAATAATTGGCAAGGAAAAAGCTTGTGCTGGATGCCAAGAGTTAGATGTTTAACATAGTAAAATAGTGAGTAGTACCTAGGCCCAATGGAATGAAGCGAGGAAATAGGTGTTCTATTGAGATGACTTGACAACTCGCTGAGGCGAGTAAATGTCTGTTGCTTCTCGAGAAGATAAAGAGAATCAGGCGATTAAAGAGTTTAACTTTCCAAAAAGATAAGGTGTGCATCTCAAGAGAATGTCTAATTGTCACTGACATTTAGCCTGCGTCTCGAGTTTGGATTGGCTGCATGGCACGACAAATCTGTAAGGTGACACATGTAAAGCATGGAAATAACCCTTGGATGTGAAGAGTCAATATAAATAGGGCCAAAGACCAAAGAAAAAAGGAGAGTTCTGTTCGAAAATGTAGATTTTCTAATAAAGATAGCAAGGGAATGTTTCGAGTGTTGAATGGTCGATTGTGAAAACTGATAGGCGAGAAGAGGAATTCAAAAGTAAAGGAGGAAGGAGTTGAGGGTAAGTTTTTTGTGAGTGATAAAAATGATTTCAAACATGATTTCTAAATTGTTATTTGTGGAAGAGTATTTCTGTATAAATGAATGGGTGTTATAATGAAAACATTTATATTTACGATCATTGTATTGGAAATAAATATTTTATAACTGTGATGTTACATGTATTCTTTCGTAACCTTGTGATTATGTAAACTGCATAACTTCATTATTTATGTGATAATATGTGATAGAAGTAAGCTATGAGCTAATACTCCCTTATTGTTAATCGTGTGGGTTATGCGTTGTGATGTGGTATGACCTATTGCCAGACACTAGTGAAAATCCCAGGTAACTCGCGTGATGATGGTTGAGTGTGAATCCCAGATCTCGATGAGGGGAAATTCCAGGTCTAAGCGAGATTGTGATGAGATGCTAGTTGAATGTGAATCCTAGGTCTGAGAAAGATTGAGTGGGACAAGGCGCTAGTAAAAATCCCAGCTGACTTGCGTGACGTTGGATGAGTGTGAATCATAGGTTCAAGCGAGAGGAGAATCCTAGGTCTCAATGATGAGCATGATTTTCAAGATGATTTAAGTGTGGTGCTTGTTGTACTAATGGCTGAATTGTTTGTGGCTTGATGCGATGAGAGTTATATGTTGTGGTTTGACCTTATTATTGTTGAATCTGATGTGTTTTCTCCAAAAAGGTTTTCTTAAATTCATCACTCACTAAGTCCGTTTGACTTACGTTTTAAGTTTTTTCTCCCTAGGTTGCCCGACGTTGAAGCCAACCAAATGATGGATCTCAAACGTTGTAGCCTAGTTAAGGAGGGAAGATAGAGTTACTCTGCAGCCTTATGTGATATGATAGCTGTGTCATCTTGTCTAGTGTCTAAGGAGTCGGTTGGTTACCGTATTGCTCCTTAGCGCAGATGACTATGTTCAGAAGAAAGGCGAGTGCAACACCTAGGTTGGTGCGACCAAACCTGGGAAGCCAGAGAGCCAAAGAGTTGAGTTAGGGAAAGGAAGCTCTAAACGCTATCCTCCAAGTTGGAAGGTTGGGCAATCGAGGGGAAGGATGAAGTGACGCCTTTACACCTCTAGGTACCCCACCACAAGGAGCAGCGTTTAACGATGAAGAAAGAAAAGAAGTCTCATACTCCTGAACACCTTGGCGTGAAGAGTAGCACCTTGGTAAAAGAAGAACGGTATGAAGATCAACCTTGGTTTTATTTTATGCAAAGCGAAGTTTGAGGGTTGTATTTGTAATTTATGAACTTTATAAAAGTGTTAAGTTAATAAAGAGAGGAAGTTTAATTTATTATTTCGCTGTGTTTATCTTTGTACTTATTACCTACAAGTTGTTGAGTTTAAGTAATAGGAGCTAGGCAACGAAGCTAAGTTGAAGAGTTGTTTTCTGTTGGAGAGAGTTCTGTGAAAGTCTCTAAGGCTCAAGAAAGGAGCTTTGCAAAGAGACTAGTGAAAGAGTTATTCCACTTACTAGATGTTTGCCATCAAATGGATTAGACATAAATCATCTGGTAGCTTCAAAGCATTTGCATCTTGAAGAAGAGCAAGTATGACGATAGCTCCGAGAGGAAGCTCGTCCTAAATTTGAAGTTAATAAATGATTTGTGTCGCCTCGATTGCAGAGACATTTCTTCATTTATACGCAATAGACACATCATTATGGTAAAGGACTAAACCATGCCATATCATGATTGTAGAGACATTTTTTCCTTTTTCCTCACCTAAATAGAACTATGTTCGTATCCCACTAGATCACTACATCCATTTCCACCTTGTTTCTCCATGCACATAATTTAGTCATACTTAAAATAAATGATATTGTGAATACAACTATATTGTATAGTTACTGCATGAAATTAAACCACACGTAATAACCTTAAGTAATAAAGATTCCATGTGTTCAACTTTAACTTATTCAGAATTAACTTATTCAGAATACCTTTATTTTCACTAACACTTGGATGGTAAAACTTATACACAACAGACATATTATTAGATAAGAGCAACACATAAGTAGGCACTAGCCACTTTTATCGCATGATCCTAACTTAGCCGCCTAGTCTAGTTGCATATTTAGAACCAAAATTTCACATCTACGATAACTCAAAACTATTGAAAGTAGAGACAAAAAACACACAAGTTTACGTGGAAATCCGAGTATCAGGAGAAAAATCACGATATTTTATTTTTATTATTTTCTTACATTAAAAAAGTACAGAATAGGGAAAATTTATAGACAACAAGAGCCTAATTAAAAGAATAAAAAATTAGGGTAAGGTAAATCTTAACTACACATTGGCTGTCATCAAGGTCCAAACCCGCTATTTCTAATACTCCCGCTCAAGTTGCGACGTAGATATTAATGAAACTCAACTTGCTAACATAAAAGTCAAGTTTCTTTCTGAGAAGTCCCTTGGTGAGGACATTAGCAGCCTGTTGGCTCGAAGAAATGTACGAAATGCATATGCTACCATTGTCCAACCTTTCTTTGATGAAGTGTTGATCAATCTCAACATGTTTAGTTCTATCATGTTGAACTAGATTGTTGGTGATGCTAATGACTGCCTTGTTATCACAAAATAATTTCATTGGTATCTTACAATTCTGATGAAGATTAGATAAAACTTTTTGGGGCCAAATTTTCTCACATATTTCTAAACTCATAGCCTTGTACTCAACCTCAGCACTACATCTGACACTACCCCTTGCTTTTTGCTCCTCCAAGGTACAAGATTGCCCCATACAAAGGTACAATAATTAGAAGTAGATTTCCTATCAGCAGTAGACCTACTTAGTCTAAATTTGTATAAGCCTCAATAGTTTTCTTGTTCGTCGTTCTGAACATCAATCCTTTACCAGGAATCATTTTTAAGTATCTTAATATTTCTTTTACAGCCTCCATCTGTTCCTTATAGGGAGCCTACATGAACTGACTCACAACACTCAAAGCAAAGGAATATCTCATCGAGTAAGGGACAAGTAAATCAACTTACCCTCAAGGCTCTGATATTGTTCTTTATCAACTGGAACTTTATCATATGAATTTCTTAGTTTATAGTTGAGTTCAATGGGAGTATCAACAGGATAACACCTCAGTATGCCTGTCTCGGTCAGCAAATAAAGGGTATACTTCCTTTGAGATACAAAGATACCTTCTTTAGATCTAACTACCTCCATTCCAAGAAAATATTTCAGATTTTCCAAGTTTTTGATTTCGAACTCATCACCCATTCTTTTTTTCAATTGAATGATTCAAGCATGGTCGTCCCCAGATAGAATGATGCCATCAATATAAACAATCAATACTGCAACCTTGCCAGCCTTAGAGACCTTTGTAAATAAAGTATGGTCAGAGTGCCCCTAACTGTACCGTAGAGACTCGACAAAGGTAGTAAACCTATCAAACCATGCTCTAAGTGATTGTTTCAGACCAAATAAAGACTTTTAAAGTTGACACACTTGATGACCGAACTGAGCTTCAAACCCTAAGGGAGGGCTCATGTAGACTTCCTCCTCTAAGTCCCCATTCAATAAACACATTCTTAATATCCAGCTGACAAAGTGGCCAATCTTTGTTCACAACAACAAATAACAGGACTCTAATAGTATTTCGTTTGAAACTTGGGAAAAAACTGAATAATTAACATCATAGGTTTGAGTAAACTATTTTACAACTAAATTCTTTTCCATCTACCTTGTATTTGAGAGTAAACACCCATTTGCATCTCACAGTTTTATGTCGTTTTCATAGAGAACAAATCTCCTAAATCTTGTTCTTCTCAAGGGCTCTCATCTCTTCCATGATAGCATTTTTTCACTCAGGGCATTCTAAAGCAATGTAGATATTTTTCATATCACAGTAGAATCAAGGCTGATTGTGAAAGCTCGAAACTGAGGAGATAGGTTCTCATAAGAAACATAGTTAGCAATAATGTGCTTAATGCAGGACCAAGTATCCTTCCTTAGTGCCATAGGCAGATCTAGAGACGAACCATACTTACTGATATTTTTTGAACGATCCTCTCTAATTTTGTTTTTAATAACTCTTGCATTGACCTCATTTTCATCATTACTGCTCTCTCCATCCACGAAGACCTCAATATCAATATTTCTGTATTTACCTTTATTTTTAGGAATATCTATCTCGGACCTATCACTTTCACTCATTTTACTGTCAATATGTGAGTTAATAGAATCAAGCATACCTTGATCTCGTAAAGGTTCAGAGTCTTGGACCAAAGCCAACTGATTAGCAGGAGACCTAACTTCCTTTGTAAGATTTCTCATATAGTAGATTTACCAAGGAACTTGGTTCGTAGGTAGGACTGTGTAATGAAGATTTGAGCTTGGTATGGTAACAAGAGTAAGACAAGTAGACTCTATGGATATCACCCAGTTATAGTTATTTTCACTTTTCACTCTCCCTCTAAATAAGACTGACGAGAAAGAAAGGAGGATCTTCAAGAAAGGTAACATCCATGGAGAAAAAGTACTTACGAGAAGATGGTAAAAGAATTTATAGCTTAGTTGATGCAGAGGCAAACCAATAAAAACACATGCCTGAGCTCGAGGAGTAAACTTATATGGGTTAGGGCCATGGTTATGAATATTAGTAGTGTACCCAAATACCCAAAGAGGAACATCTGAAATGGGGTGGGTAGTGGGATATGACTTTTTAAGACACTCTAAGGGGGTCTTGAGATGTATGACACGAAAAGACATTTAGTTGATAAGATGAGCTGCAGTGAGAATAACATCGCCCTAGAGATAGGAAGGAAGGGACTGTAGACAACATAAGAGAATGAGTGACTTCTAAAAGATGACGATTTTTGCACTTGGCTACCCATTTTGTTCGGGGGTGTAGGCATAGGAAATTTGGTGGACAATGCCTTTGAAGTACAAAAACTCATTGAGGGTGTGGTTTTGGAACTCACTACCATTGTCACTTTGCAAAATAGCAATCTTTGTATTGAACTGCGTTTCTATGGTGTTTTAAAAGTCCCTAAAGACAGAAGTGACCTCAAATTTATGGAGACAAAAACGACCCAGGTAAGATGGGTATGGTCATCAATAAAGGTTACGAACCACTGTTTCTCAAATGAGGTAGTTATTTTGGATGGTCTCTAGACATCACTATGAACAAAAGTGAAAGGGTGGGTTGGTTTGTATGGTTATGAAGGAAAAGAAACCCGATGTTGTTTAGCCCAAATACATATGTCACAAGATGAGGTAGGCACATTAATTTTAAAGAAAAGATGAGGAAATAAATGTTTCATATATTAAAAATTAGAGTGGCCTAAACAAAAATGTCACAACATACTATCTTGTCCAGAAGTAGTAAAGTAGGAAGATAAAAGACTAGTCCTAGAAATGCTACTAGAAGAGGTGTTGTCATTAGGGAGGTAGAGTTTCCTACTATGCTGGACAGTGCCAATCATCTTTCTTGAGCTCAAGTCTTGAAAAGAGACAGAATGAGGTAAGAATATTGCTTTGCGATTTAACTCATGAGTAATCTTGCTTATAGAGAGCACATTATTAGAAATTATAGGCACATGCAAAACATTAGGAGAGCCTTGCATAGGGAGAAATCTTTCCCTTCCCAACAATAAGGGCCAAGGAGCCATAAACAATTCTAATTGTTTCATTGCCAGCACATGGAACATAAGACACAAAATATTTAGAGTTACCAGTTAAATGATCTGTGGTGCCAGAATCAAGAATTTAAGGGTTCTTCCCATCAACATTAATAAGACTGAAGGATTGAGGTATACGTGATTGTATAATGACACCTAAAGTAGTGGGATTGGGCTTGGTCTTGTTCCCGTGTGGATTAGGTGGTTTAGAATGTCCAGTAGTCTCACTCACATATGCCTGTCCTGTGTTCAGTTTGTTGTTGGGAGGGCGTTTCTTACCTCAAAGGGGACAACCATGTATTCCAAAGTGTTTAAAAATAATGTGTTTTAACAAAAGTTAAAGCGAAGCCAAAAAGTGTAAAATTTTTAAAACTTTTTTCATTCTTTCATTCAATGAAAAATAACAACTTGTATGTTGCCTCTCCCAAAAAATAAGAAGCAAAACTTTAAAAGTAAAAAGTAGAGAGTTTAGTAATAAGAGGGAATAAAAGTTATGAGGAGAAGAATGGATCTATAAAGTGCCTATGAATTCCCACTCAATGCCAAACTACAAGTATATAAGTGAATAAAAAGCAGTCTTTCGCTAAATAAAAGGATTCAAAACTTTTCGAGGACTTTAATCATTTCTGAAAATTTGAAAACAAGATTTTTGTGGGAATGAACAAGGGTATTTTGAGTATTAAGCTTGCCACGTTTTGAACCTAGAAGTGTTTTCATAGTGAGAAAGTACACGATGAGAGTAGACCATGAATAATGAATAAAACTTAATCGTATTTTGAGAAGTTTAGAAACAAAAGAAGAAAGGCGAGTCTTTGAGGAAGACTTGTGCTTGAGAACAAGCATAATACGGAGAGATGCTTAAGAATAATTATTATGTGACTAAAACGCATAAGAAATGTGTCAAAACGCGTAACTTATGTTATAAATTCATAAATATTTGGAAATACACTTTACATAAGCTTTCATGCTTGTTTCACTCTATTTTTAGTGTCTAAACGCAGTATTATGAACAAAAGAAGAAACTAGCAATTCACAGAAGAACTTGCGAGAAGACTAGGCGAGAATGCCATATCTGTAGGCAAGAAGAGGTTCGCTAGAAGACAAAAGTGGCAAATCGAGTTGTTGTGACTTAACATAAAAGAAACTTTCGACACTGGCATGCTCAGAAGACTAGATTTTCCACCTAAATTTGCCTATATAAAGGACTTCATCACAATCAAGAAAAGGAGGTCTAAATGGACCCAAGGAGGCTTGGATAGGCCAAGCCCTTAGAGAGTGGTGGGAAGGCATAGCCTTTCCATCGTCTGTAAAGTCTTTCGTCATCTTCTTTGGTCAGTCTAAGAGTTAGAGCTTGAGGTTGAGTGAAGAAGATCCCATTTCCATCTTTCCCCTAGCTTGTATTAGCATTTCTTTTTTTTTCTTTTTTCCATTTTTGTATATTTCGGTGCAATGTATTCAATCATATTGTACAGTGGCCTAAGACCTATATTTAATACATTGCATATTTATATCTCCTCAACCTTTTCATCTTGTTATTGTTCATTTATCTTTGTGTTATTTGTAGTTTAAGATTTATGATAAGTTCTTGATAAGAAGGTAGCTTATATTTATTATCGCGTTAGCTGACCTATTTTCATCTCTTGGCTAGTGTATATTACCAACTGCTTAAGAGGGTAAGTAGCAAGGATATGGCTAATACACGCAAGAAGGAGTTTGAAAACAAACTCCATCTTGGTGAGATGACTTCTATCATTTGTATCCCGAAAGGAGAACAAGTGTGGGTAATAGGCATTGAGAGGTTCCAACCCTTAAACATGTAGCTTTATAAGTCTTGTAAGTAAAACGTTTTAGATATAACTCGCTTGACACAGCTTGGTCATGTGGATCCTAAAAGGTGACCATGTGTGGCATTTAATGACTCCGACAAGTGCTCGTCTTAATCACAAGCATGTTAATTAAGTTATATTGCATCAAGGGTCTTTGTTTGCTTAATTGCTTGGTAATGCATAGGTTTTCTTCACCCATTCTTTTATGCAAGTTAATTCAGTTTTTCATCTCTTATCCATCATAATTCCCGTTTAAAGATTCTCTAGTGTAGATAAGTAAATATAGTTTAAACTTACACTCATTACATTGCATAGATTATTCTTTTATACTGTCTGAATGCCTAGTGAATCCTAGATCTAAATTTTGATATCAATTCCCTGTGTTCAACTCTGGATCACCCAAATAAACCTATTGTTTCACTTATACTTGGACAAATAATATGAAAACTCGTACACGATAAAGGCTTAGAAGCATATAATGAAGAGATTCATAAGGAGCATTTTGTATGAAATGATCTTGAATCAGTGACACATTATGAAGAATGAAATAGAGTTTACCCCCAGCTATGTCCGGAACATGAATTGAGATGTCATTGCAATTCTCACATATAGGAATTTGTTTTCCATTATGCTTGTCACTGCCACTGGTAGAGGACCTCACATTAAAAGCAGCAGAGTTAGTAGTAAAAGTTGTCGAAATACTCCTAGCACTTGTGCAATCCTCCACGTGGTGGATTTTAGAAAAGACTTCCATCAGGGAGGGAATTGGTCTCTGGCCTAGTGTATGTCCACGAACTATATCGAACTTAGGATTAAGATTAGCAAGAAAGTCATAAATCCTATCAATCTCTTCAATTCTAGAGTATTGGAAACCATCACTAGGACTTCTCCGAACTAGTTCTTTCCATAAGTATTTCTTACCAAATAAGAGAAAGTTTATTAAAAAAGAATGTGACATCCATGGTTCCTTGCTTGCATTCATGAACCTCCTTCCTTAGCGTGTATAGGCGATTCTCATGTTTGGAGTAGTGTGTCTTGACCATGTCCTAAATATCTTTGGCTGTTGCAACATACACTAATGGCTTGCCAATTTGGGTATCCATACTGATTATTAATATGGATCAAAGAAGAAAGTCCTTTCTATTTTAGTATCGTTCCTATGGATCGCCTGGTGGAGGACGAGGTATTTTCTCCGTTAGAAAGCAAATTTATATCGCTTTTCAAAGACAATTTTCACTGATTGGGACCATGAGAAATAGTTATTGCCATTCAAATTTTTCCTTGAAAGATGATATCCTGTAAACTGTGCCACTGTATTCGAATTCTCAGAATACATCAGTATAGAAGTGTTGGATGTTATCCCTAAGGTAGCCTCAATTACTGTAATCTATTATCAAAGTCCTAGTTCTTGGTGAGCTATTATGGAAAAGGAAGCTTGCATGTTAGGGTAATTGGAATATGCCGAAGATTCACAAACCTCGAATGTCGAGTGAATTTGAGGATTATTAACATTAGTATGAAAATTAAGGGTAGTGGGTGGCATGACATATAGATTTGATAGCAGAAGTGGTGGTGCTAACCGAATTAGGTGGCAGTACATGAATCAGGACGTACGGAGCAATGTAGGTCGTGAATGAAGAAAAGGGTTGTACAGAAGAGATGGTCGACACTGTCTAAGGAGGATGGACCGACACGTTGAGGTTCGACGGTGACGGTGTGTGGCAGTAGGAACGACGGTAGAATCTTCAGGATTACGTTTTTTTGGCATTGTCAGAAGGCGGCAGAATTATTTATCCATGGAAGCAGTGATCTGAGCATCGACGATGAGGGCGATGGCGACGCTAAAACCAACGACGATCTCATCTGTTTGATTTCAATAACTGGTTTTGTTGTCTAGGGTTTGTTCAATGTTCCGATCTGATACCATATTGAAAGTAGAGACAAAGAACACACAGATTTACGTAAAAACTCGAGTACCAGGTGAAAAACCATGATATTTAGTTTTTATTATTTTCTTATTTTAAAAAAGGTTAAAAAAGGAGAAAATTTATAGGCAACATGAGTCTAATTAAAAGAATAAAAAATTAGGGTAAATTAAATCCTAACTACCCATGGGTTTTCATCAAGGCCTAAACCCATTATTTCTAACAAAAACACATTGAATACACACAAACAAGCAACCAACAATGAGTAAGGGAGTGTCATAAATCTAGGAATACACATCTCTAGGCGAGCAATCAAGAGCCCTTGGACAAATAAGAATAATGCCTAGAGGATCTATAAACCTTGATATTAGTAATTGATACAGATAAATATGTAAGACCATAATTATTGATTAAAAGAAAATCTTACATCCCATTTCAATCATTCTCTGTCCTTCTTTAGCTCTTTTAACAATTCCTTCTCAGTAATTTTGCAACGAAAAAGGGCTTAACTTCCAGACCTATTGCATGGTCCAATATCCGCCGTGGAGATGCACTCCACAAATTGATCCATAATTGATTGATTGATGATGTGCAGGATCCTAAGGGACTAATCCATGCCTCCTAAGTGGAGCAACGCCAGGATGGGTATACTCAATGTTTTGAATGTCGCACTTAAGCACACACTTGTAGAAATGCCACTGCTTGTAGAAAATGCCTTAATCACATTAAAAGAAGAAATTAAAGCCTAAATGTTCATGAAAAATGAGATTAAAGAGGAAAGAAATTTGATTGTTGATATTGACATGGATGCTTATAGTATTGAGGATGGAGATGAAGATGAAGATGATGTATGTGTAAGTAACCCAAATGAAAGAGTACTGGCATCCGATTCGAAAAAGCAAAGCAAAAGGGAATGTTTATTTTACACCTAATTCTGAGGTTGTGGTTTAAAATCGAAAGAATGACAAAGGAAGAGAAAACAAAGCACGATGAATGAAGCATAAAAAAAAGAGATGGAGTAAACCATCTAAATAATTGCTCGTTGGTTTGATGATGCTGGAGTGCATCTAAATGCA
Source organism: Cucumis melo (assembly GCF_025177605.1). Lineage (NCBI taxonomy): Eukaryota > Viridiplantae > Streptophyta > Magnoliopsida > Cucurbitales > Cucurbitaceae > Cucumis > Cucumis melo. The sequence continues at coordinate 18,967,617 of NC_066862.1, forward strand.
TGCACTTATGATATCTTTGCCCCTACTATTGAAGCAATAAGACAATTTGATCCTGGGTTGAAAAAGGAATTAAAATCCAAAAATAAGTTGATTAGACCAACTCAGACTCGATTTGCTACAATTTGCATAACATTATCAAGTTCACATTGCCTGAAAATTAATTTGAGAAAGATGTTTACTTCGGACGAATGGAAAAATAGAAAATGGAGCAAAGAACATTAAGGAAAACAGGTTGCTCAAACAACTTTGTTCAAACAACTTTGTACACGTGCACCACTAAGAGTGGGAGTTAGCAAGCGGACAAGAGTTTAAGGATGACTAAGCTTGCTTAGAGAATAGTATAAATAGGGGTTGAATTCAGATTATTAGTTGTTGTTATTCTGCACAATTCAAGAGGAAATCTAAAGAGCTGAAGTGCTACCAAGGTGTCTACGTGAAAAAAGGAAAGTAGAAGCAATCTGGGTTCAAGACAAAGTTCAGTGGGTGTTTTCTTTAAAGTATTTGAAAGATTTTAAGCGTTCTTATCAATTCTTTGATGGTTTGGAATGATGATTTCCATTTAAATGTTTCTAAAAGAGATTTACGTGAAAAGCTTATATGTTCAAAGTATGATCTATGTATTTCAAAGCAAGACTTGTTTATGAAATGGTGTTCCAACGATTAGTTACTTCCTGAGTTAAGGCAACCATGGGCTAATGAGTTAAGGCAACCATGGGGTGAAAGGGGCTACATGGTGATGAGAAATTGGCTAATACGCTGAAAGAAGTGTATTAAGCTTCGTTGTCAGAGCAACAAGGACAAATCTGTATATTCTCGAATGCTATTGTTATAGTAGTCTAAATGCAAAGTAACGAGACCTAGCTTAAAGAATGATTCAGGATCCTTGGCGAGATGAATGTTTGGTAATTAATATTTGTTTATGCAAGGAGAAGCATTTATGCGAAATGATATGTTTATGTGAACTATATTTTGTTTTATGTTATGAAATGAGATTTGCAATGGTATTGCGAAAAGGATTTCTTAAAAACCTCATTAAGTTTGTAGACTTACGTTTTCAAATTTTAATTTTTAGGAAACAGGCGTTAAGGCCAAGTTACAAAAGTTGAAGGGCTTACTAGGCAAGAAGGCTTCAAAGGCATTTTACATTGGATTGGTGGGAGGTGGTGGTACAATGAAATTGGTGGGAGGCACTACAAGGATCAGAGGCATTCCCGAGGTCGTAGCACGTTAGCATAAATAGGAAAGTGCGTCAGCATAGATTATGCCGACGTTGAAAACACCATCGGCCAGAACGTCGGAAATACAACGTCGGGTGAACTTTTTTTGACGCACTATAAGACGATGTTGGTATAGAGGTATCCTAAACGAAGTTGACATCGACGTTTGATGCACGTCGGCAAGAATTATAACTGACCCTAATTCTGTGTGTAGGGATTCAACTTATTTCTATGCAACATCGATAAAATGGTCCCCAACGCCTTTTCCACAATGTCAGAGAGACTGCCTAGCTTGATGTAGTTCATGCATCGGGATTAAATTTTTAATTAATTTTTTTGGTTATTTTAATTTTTTATGATTAATTTTATTATTTTTTTATGTTATTCTTGAGCTATTGTTTTCGGTTTCGCTTTGGAAGGCAAAAAATTAACAAAATTTATAACAAACTATTAAAATAAAAAAATTTCAATTTACAAAACAAAATAATTCATCTGAAGGTCTAATATAAATTACGATTAATATTGTTCAAATTGTTTAAAAATTAAAATAATAAAACTACATCAGTCTATCCTAAAACCTTGATCATTCATAAAGAAAAATCTATAAACCTACAAATAACATAAAAATACAGTTAGATATATATAATACATGGAAAATTAAACGAATTAAAAGTTGAAAAGTACGTACCCCAAGCGTCTTCATGGTCCTCTCTATGCTCGACTCATCTCCTTGATCATTTTCCTCATCTCCTCCATTTGACGATTTGTCTATGCTATTTATCGGTCACCCTCCTCCTTCTTTATTCTTGTTCTTCAATTAGGTGGTTAGCGTTTTCAAAGCTAGTCTTTAGTTCGTTAACCTCTATGTAGTGCATCTGATGATAAGAAGAGGAATAACTGGAAGTAGTACTCTTTCAGAACTTGGGCTTGGGGCTCCAACTGAGACCTTTTGAGTAGCCTGATCGCCTACATAACACAGTTTCACATATCTCGCGCTCTAGAGAGTGGTTGCGAACTCTCTTTGGTAGGTTGGGACTGGAATTCCTGCATTCGACTTTACACCATACAAGTTGTAAGTTGTGAGATGGCAATGATTAAAGGTATAAAGCACAATTGAAAAGTTTAATTTGAAAAACATACATAGGCATTTGCTGCCGCCTGCGATACAAGCTCGCCAGTCCTACTGGTGTGTGTTTCTCTAAAAAACTCGACACGATCACTACCGACCGTGTTCTTCAGCGAGATTGTGTTGTGCTTGTCCTCAAGCACAAATCCTCATGAAAGACTTACCTTCCTCCTTGCGTTTCTAAACTTCTCAAAATATGATCAAGTTTTATTCGTTATTCACGATTTACTCTCGTCGCGTACCTTTTGCTATGAAAACATTTTTAAGTTCAAAACACGAAAAAAATTAGTACTCAAAATACCCTTGTTCATTCCCATAAGAATCTTATTTTCAAAAGTAGAAATGACTAAAGTTTTCTAAGAGTGTTTAATCCTTTTATTAGGCGAAAGAATGCTTTTTATTATACTTACAAAATGTTTTGCATTGAATGGAAAGTTATAGGCACTCTATGAGTCCGTTTCTCTCCTCAACTATAACTCTTATCGTCTCTTATTACTCAACTCTTTAAATTTTTACTTTTGAAGCTTAGCTTTTTATTTTCACGAAAGGAGACAACATAGGAGTTTTTATTTCAATTGAAGAAATAAATACAAAAATTTTAAAATTTTTTACTTTTTCCACTATTTTAACTTTTGTTAAAACGCCTTTATGTGATTTTCAAAAAGTTTCAAAAGCTTTATCGCGAACCTCGTACACCCCCAAATTTAGAGATTAGAGATGTCCTCATTGTTAAAATTAAATTCTAAGATTATTCATAAAAAAATATTACAAAAGAGGTTTGAGGTAAATTTCCTTAACAAGTTTGTTTGCGTGGAAGTTGGTGTTTTGGATTTGTGGGGAGCTTGAGAGATATTATCCTTAAAGGATTTGGATTATGGGGGTAGAGGTAAGGTTAGCTGACCTTCTTTTCTTCTTCCTGGAACTTTGCAACAAAATTTCCTTGGAGTCCTTAGCCATTGGAATTTCTTTTTTCTTTTTCGATGCTAAGGCTTCCTCCTCATCTTATTCCTCTTCCTCTTTCTGAGGTGTCTTACTTGATTTTTCTTTAAGCCTCGCCTTTTCTTGTGCTTGCAAGAACTTTTTTGACATTTTCTACTCTCTTCTTATTGCGTTTCTACAATTCCTCCTCCAAGGGACTAATTTTGTTGCTTTCTTGCTCAACCCCTCCCCCCTCGACGATTTCTTCCTCCACTATTTCTTTCTTTTCTTTTTCGCCTAACCCTTTAGATTTAGCAACATGTGAGAAAGTGCTTTCTAGTGGGAGATTTATTCCTCTTTTCTCACCTGGTTGTTTCACCTTTTCTTATTTCTTCTTCTTTTCTTCTTCTTCTTCTTCTTATTCTTCATTACATTTTCATTTATTCCTTTCTATCTTTTCATTTTCTTTTACTCCCTCCCTTTTGTTTTCTTTTATTCATCTCTTTTCTCCCTCAATCTTTCCTAACTTTTCTCACCCCTCTTCATCTTCTGCAGTTTTACAAGATACTAGGGCGAAAAGGCAGTTCAATTGATTTTTAGGCAGTCAGACCTTTACTTCATTGATCGTAACCATTTTGTAGTGCTCCAACGCAGGCCCGTCGGATGGTGAATGCTCAACTACCACATTGGACAAGCTTACATCGTCCTCTAGAACTTGAAATCTTTTGAGGGCTTCGACAAAGGAAATACTCTCGTTCACGATAACTAAGAGAAGAAAAGAATTCAACAGAAATGTATAAATCAAAGTTAAAGCAAAGGAGAACTGGTGTTGATTGGAGAAGATGGATGGTTGAAGCTGAGTGAAACATTGTGTTTGGCTTAAGGTTTGGATTCAAGGTTTATGGGTGGTTTAAATAGACATGCTGAACTAGAGTTAGAAGGTTGGTTACCATGCGGTTAACGTCTTGTCATAATAAAAGTGATGTGAAAACCCGACACAGACGATTCAATGCTCGAGGTACGATATACTCATTACATTTTGGAAGTTTAAGAAATTTAAAGAGTTATGAAGCATTTTCCGGTCCTTATAAACCCTAAAGATTCCCGATGAATCCCTAAACTTGGTCACGTCTTATGAAAAGATCAAAAAGCCTATTGCGTCTCGACGCGATCCTTTCGTAAAATGGCTCCATTGTATTCATCCTTTCAAATAACCTATAGGTTTCGTGAGATAACTCGCACCCCCCAACTTGAGAAAAAGAATGTACAATTCTAAGTACAAAACTATTTTACAAGTATAAAAACAATTAAAAGCATAATATATTAAAGAATACAAAAATTGAGAATACACATGCTAGAAAAGATAAAGGAAATATATATACATTCACTACAAGAGACGGGGGTACTCCCGACGCCAAAAAACGTCGGTGAAAATGAAAAGTACGTCGGGATAACCTTTCCCGACATACCAAACGGCGTCGGGAAGAACGTTGGGAGAAATGCGTCGGGAGAGGCTTTCCCGACGCCATACCAACGCGGCGTCGGGAAAGCCTCTCCCGACGCCTAACTAAGCATCGGTATAGCCTGCGTCGGGAAAGAGGCATTCCCGACGCAAGCTATGCCGGCGCACCTACCGGCGTTGGGAAATACTCTTTCCCGACGTTTTTTTCCCGACGTTTCTTTACGTCAGGAATTCCTTTTTATATATATTTTTTTAATATTTTGTTTCTACTTTTTTCCTTATAATATTTTGCTCAAACATTCACAATGATGTTCAGATTGCTGAAATTTTTTTTTGACGTTTTGGATTAAATTAAAACAAATTGAATATAAATTAAAATAAATTAAGAAATATACAAACACAAATTAAAAAAATAGAATTAAAATTAATAATACGAAAATATAGTTCACTACAATAAATATAGTTCTCAAAATAGAAAAAACATAAACATAAGAAAAAGTCTTCCAACGAGGTGCGTATGCGCGTCATTCTACACCTTCGGTCCTAAAAATGATATAAAAATAACTAAATTTAGTACATAATCATATATTTGCAAAAACTTAAGAATAATAGAGACATATATGTACAGCAGAGCTAGGGATCATGTGGTGGTCCCTGTTGTGCACGAGTAAATTCTTCTATCATCTTTTTCATACTTTCCACTTGTGAAGCTAATGCTTGGTGATTTCTATCTTGTACTTCAATCCGTTCTAAAGCTTCTTGAAGTTTAGCTTGTAATTCAATCTCTTTTTCTGTGCACTGCGAACAAGATGTCGACGAACTGCTTGCACTCGCCGTTCTGCGGGCCTTCGGCTTGGGTCCCCAACCAAGGCCTTTTGAGTAGCCTGGTCGTCTACCCAACACCTGATCGCATATCTCATCCTCAGAGAGTGGCTGACTACCCTCTGAGGTAGGCTGGGATTGGAGTTCCAGCATTTGATTCTGCAACAAATTTAAAAACTATGTTAGGTAACGCGCAAAAATATATAATGAAAGTGGATAATTAATAAGGGCATAACTTACATGCGCATCCTCGGCGGCCTGCGACACGAATGTCCCAGCTCGAACGTGTGTTTCCCGAAACAATTCCACACGATCGACCGACTCCCCTTTTCTTTCAGCGAGCTCATACTGTCGTTGTAGAAACGACTTGGACCCGCTACTATGATTGTAAGGCTGCTTCTGTCTAGCAGCCTTGTTCGTCCATGATTGCCCCTACATTAAAACAATTATATTGTTTATTTCGTATACATATTAAAACTTGTTATCATAATTAATCATGACAAATACCTGGAATGCACGACTGATATAATGGTCGCAGAGGAAGTGCCAATCCTCATCACGTCCAACCAATGCGTTTGGTGGGTTGGCACGAGCCTCCTCCGGGTCGCTGTACTTTTTGAAATGTCTATGACAGTCGGTCCGGAACTCTTTAAAGGTCGTGAGCATCTGATGCTCAACAAACCTGTACATCGCTTGATCATTGAAATCAAGCACAAACAATCGCTACACATTACAAACATAACACATTAGATTGGTTAAAGTTAGATATGTTTCAAATGAAATCATATATAAATGTGTAGTGCATTTAATTACCTGGAGGTCGCCTTTGACGACCTCAATGTATTCTCTCCCAACGTCCGCCTACTTAAGACAGCGGACGGGAAATGTCTTTCGGACGCACACGCCTATCGCCTGGCTGAAGCGAACGGCGTGTGGAGAAATAGGCTTCTCCGCTCCAGGGGCGATCGTCATCGGAATGCGCCCATTTATTGCAACGTGGCGCTTTAACTCCAAGAGTCAAGACTGCGCACGTCTCCTAGGAGTCGGAGTCGCTTGTTGAGAAAAAGACTCTGCTCAATAAATCGATAATAACATATAAAGTTAGAAAAAAGAACATGAAATATTTGTAAGTTAAAATGAAGAAAATTCTTAGACTCACCCGTATTGTCGCCCACAGATGATGACCCTCCCGCGATGTTATTATCTAAATCGTCCTCAAACTGGTGGAACATATCGTCCGTCTCCATAAAATTTGATCGTCGATATGACATAATGGCTATGGACATAGAAAACAAACATTTTCAATTTAACTTAAACCTCTCTCTCCCCAGATAAGTAGTAATTCCATTTCATAATAATTATTGTTGTAGTTGTTGTTGAAAATGAAATAGAGAGCATTTTGGACAAATTATATCTTGGCTTCTAGTTTATTATTGAATTGAATAATGGAAGGATATCAAAAATAAGTTTATATTATACATAAAGAAACAAAATGATAGAATGAGCATGAAGACACTTTTTGTTGGCATGACAAAGATATATATAATAGGGTCTCTATATATATATATATATATATATATATATATATATATATATATATATATATTCAAATTGGAATTGAAATTGAAATTCATATTCATATTCATATTTAAATTCAAATTCAAAATTTAAATTAAATCTTTATCTCAAAATCAATCTTAAATTCAAATTAAATCACAATCTCAAATTCAATAAACACCCCCCCCCCCCCAATTCAATATAACCTCAAAAATCTCTACACATTCAAATTTTTTATCAATCTCAAATTCAATTTCAACTTTAATCTCAACGTCAATCTTAAATCCTAAAACCACTTCAAATTCAAATTCAACACTAAAACCTAAAACTAATTCAAAATCTATATCCTAAAACTATTTCAAAATCTAATTTCTAAAACTAATCCTAAAACTAATTAACTAAAGCAAAACTAAAACAAAAACAAAAAAGAACTTTAAACAATTTCAATAAACTCTATCTAGCAAACAATTTGAATATACGTTAATTTAATACATACATTTTTTTAACTTTGAAACAAAAAAAGAAAAAAACAAACAAACATTTATTGAGACCGGTGGTGGCCAAATATGACGAGGAGGGGAGGACGATGGAGAAAAATTACAAATGGATAAATCAATCAACAAAAATCTAAATTTAAACTAAATAAAATTTAAACTTCCACTAACCTAAAGTGGCAGACGGCGGCAAGGACGGCGGCAAGGGACGACGGCGAGCGACGGCGGCAGAACACGGAACGGGAACGACGATTCTCTCTTCTCCCCTCTCGGCTTCTCCTCTCGTTTTCTCTCTCGGTTTTGGTTCTATAAATTACAGAACTGAAACGATTAAAAAGGGGATAGTTTGTGCACGGCGTTCCCGACGTCGTTTCCGATGCACTGTGCACGACGTCGGGAATAGTTTGTTTTTAAAATTTAATTTACCCTTCTCCCGACGAATTCTTGCCGACGCTTTCTTGGTGCGTCGGGAAATAGTGTTTTCCCGATGCGTTGCCCGACGCGGTGTTCACAGCGTCGGGAAAACCCTTATTCCCGACGTTTCTTATGCCGACGTCGTTTTCTGCGTCGGGAATAATCCATTTTCTTGTAGTGATTATAGGTGCATCCTTGCGTGTTACTCCTTAAAGCTCCCTAGCCTTGTAGGTTTCTCCTGAACTTTGTGCATCATTTGAAACATGGCTCTATGCGTCTTAATTGCTCATCGCGATAGCCTCTATTTGCAATCACAATGCTCAAATGATCTTTCTTGGTCCTTAATCGCATAGTTAGTAAAGATATAGATCTCACTAAACTCTTCATGTGAAAAGTTTCTTTGACGCCTTACTTTGTGTTCTTAAATCTCAACGAATTATGCATTTTAAATCTTAGGCGTTTGAGGATCTTAGCATTGTGGTCAAATTGAATTTAATTTATTATGTTGAATTGCTCACTATCCAAAAAATATACTCAACCTTGGGGCTGATTCAACCAAGCACATATTACTCTAGTACCTTAAACCTCTTCACGCATTCTTTAACTAAACGCACAATCCATCAAAGTTAAGCATGTTGCCTAAAATCAAAGTAAAATCCTATTCCTAAGTTTGAAAACTCAGTTCCCCGTCAATGGTGCCAAAATTTTACTTGTGTTTTTGTCAACAACTTGCTTGTTTGTTGTTGCAAACTTAGTAAGGTAAACTATATTGTGTCATTGATTTAAAATCATTGCATACAAAATGCTGCTCCTTGTGAATCTCTTCATTATATTAAAGCTAAGTTCTTGTGATGTACAAGTTTTCTTGTTACTTGCCCAAGTATAAGCGAAACAACAGGTTTATCCGGATGATCTAGAGTCAAACACTGAGAATTGATATCAAAGATTAGTTGTAGGATTTATTCATCAATTAGGTAGTATAAAAAAATAATGAATAATGAATAAATGTATGTAACCAGAACTAAAACTACTTATGTACTCTAGAGATTCAGTAATGGGGAATCAGATAACTGTGAAATGGAGATGCGAACCAACTTGTACGAAGGATGGCTGAAGGAATGTCTATGCATGACTAGACATTAGACCATGAAAGCCTTGATGCGATATGGCTATCATAACTAGTTGATGATTAAGGCGAGCTCCTCTTGAATTCTTTAAACGCCACATTTGTCCTCCTTTCGGGGTACAAATGACTTAACCTCGTCAGGCAAGATATATTTAAAAGGATTTCACTTATAAAACATATAGAGCTTTGCGATTAAGGACAACAACCTCTCAACACCTATTGCCCACACTTGTCCTCCTTTTAAGGTACAAATGATGGAAGTTATCTCGCCAAGGTGGAGTTTGTCTCTAAACTCCTCCTGACATGCATTAGTTATATCCTTGTTAGTGAAAATAGAATATTATAATCTTGAATCAATTAACTAAGGTCCCGAGGCTAACTAGTGTAGACTTGAACTTTATGTAAAGACATAAATGTGGGTCAAGTTCGAGTTTGTAGCCTAAACGGTCTATAGTGTATGAATAAGGTTGGATGCCTTATTTCGGGAACACAATGGATGTGGCCCGCTCTATAGTTAGTACAAACGATGTGATCTTGAATCATTCATGTAGAGATATGGGACTGAGGGCATCCTATGTAAATAGTTTGCATAAGACTAGAACCATGAAATAGTCACTTTTAAGTTATAACATCGTCAACTATATAAACTGATTATTTTGTTTATGATGACCTAGGTAACTTAATCTTAATCCTGGGCTAACTATGAACTTCTATTCAACTGGTATTATCCTTAGATCTGCATAAGTGAGGGCAACTTAGTGACGTTGACCCAATAAGCCTCCCATTTCAAGGGTAAGACCGAGTAGATGGTTAGGGACATAGGGTGCAAGATGGATTTCACTCCCACCCGCTTTAGGGTTAATAGATAGGTTGTTTCCTTAAGGACTGAATCCAAGTCTTGAATAAGGGATCCTGCCCTCTCATTGGCTTGAGAGGGATTTGGCTTATATGTTGGACCTTAAACCAAATGTTCAATAGTGGATCAGTGGGACTTAAGGAACAAGATGTAGTCTCGAGGGTAAAACGCCATTTTGACCCAATCGAGTATACAAACAACCTGTGAAAGATTAACTTACTAATCATGGTTATATAAAATGGACACAAATATATCTATATTGAGGGGAGTGCAACTACGGAACTTTAGTGGAATGACCCGTTAGTTAACGAATGTTAATTAGCTCGATCTAAAAGGGTTTAACCAGTTAATCCTGTATCGTTGGAGCCCATGATCTACAGGTCCATTAGGTTCCCCTGCTAGCTCACACGAAATTAACTTAGAACAACATGTTGGAATAATTCGAATTGTTCCAATTAGGTAGAAAGAGAGAAACCGACGAATATATGTGATATAGCCGTCGGTTATGCCTTTATGTTTAAATGTGATTTAAATGTTAAAAATATGAATATGGATTCATATTCAGAAGCTCGAAATTGATGGAAATTGTCAAAGTTGTGAAAAGTCAAAATGTTGACTTTTGACTTTGAAAAGTCAAACTTTGACTAGCTTTATATTCAAATTTGATTTGAATTTCAAGAAACTAAATGTGGATTCATGTCCGGGAGGTCAGAATTAGTCAAGATGAAGAAATGGTAAAAAGTCAAACGTTGACTTTTGACTTTGACTAGAATGGTTAAATGACCATTTTGCTCCTTGACCAAAGTTAATGGGAAAATCCAACATTTTGTTGGATGATTCCACTAACTCTTAGTGGGCTAAGTGGAAGCTCATGGTGATGACACCAAGCCCACTAAGAGAAAATGGAATGATGAATAAATCCACTAATGGTTAGTGGATTGTGAGGTGTTGGGCTTTGGTGATTCAATTACATGCAAATTTTGCATGTAATTAGTCTATTTAAGGGATAATTTTCAAATTGAAGAAGATTTTGCCATTTTGTAACTTTGAATTACAAATTAACCTAAAGTTTTTCTCTCTCCCAATTCTCATACCCTAAAATTCCTTCTCAAATTTCCATCTATCTTTCTTTATTTTCTTCATTGAACGGGTCCCACAACCCGGTTCTAAGTTCGGAGAATAGGAAAAAATCTTTTGAAGTAGAAGAAGGAATCTTTTTATAGACTAGCCTTTAAGGTAGAAGGAGACTTTATATAGACAACTTTTGGTGGGAAACTTCTATTCTTCTGATCATGTCAGTATTGAAAGTTGCCATTGTCAAGTCACATCATCTCTAACTATCATTCTTGTCTTCTAGTGAATCGTCCCTGTGTAATGATAAAGCTTCTTGCCTAACATTTGTTCTCGCAAGACGACCTCTTCTCGCCTAGCTTTTGCGATATCCTTTACGGTTCATTAATCTCTTCTTTTGTTTTATTCCTGCGTTAAGACATTGAAACGCGGTAGAACAGACATGGATGCTTATATAAAGTGTATTTTTAAATACTTATACTTTTTCTATATTTATTCTATATTTTGGCCTCGTTATTCTATGAAATAGGCTACAATAACTTGTATTTCTACAAGTTATCATGTTGTCGTTGAAGGAATGACTTGGATTTACTTTTATGGTTGTAAGGTTGCTGCGCTCTAGCAGCCTTGTTGACCCTTGATTGCTTCTACACTCAAAGAATGAAAATTTCAATTAAGATAGTGAAATAAAAAATAATTTTTTTATTGTGAAGTAAAATTAGACGAAAAAATAAAAGAATCACCTGGAATTGGAAGGTCATGTAATGATCGCAAAGGAAGTGCGAATCTTCCATGCGATTCACCAATCTTGTTGGTGGGTTTACACGTGCTTCTTCAAGGTCGTTGAACCTTCTGAAATGTCGATGGTTTTCTCCCATGATTTTCTTCCACATGCTGAGTATTTGATGCTCAACAAAACAAGTAAGAGCTTGATAACCGAAATTGAGCTCGAACCAACGCTACAAAAGAAACATACATACATATTAGTTTTCTACATATGTGAGGAGTAACTTATATGTTCAGTACTTTACAAACTTACATGCAGACCGCCCTTGACGACCTTGATGTACTCTGGAGGTACATTGGCCCACTTGAGGGCAGTGATTGAAAATTTGTTTGGCGTTGACACCTCAATGGCTATGCTGAAGCCAATGACGTGTAACGCGATGGGCTTGTCCCCTCCTAGGCTAATCGATATAGAGACATTCCCATGTTGTTGTACGTATCGGTCCAACTCCAAGTTTTGGAAGTGTTGACTTCTCCTTAGAGTGGGAGTGGGAGTGGGTTAAAGGGCATCTACGAAAAACTGTAAGAAATCGAACCAACAACCTTGGTTTTGTATGGTAGATGAACGAAAAGATGTACCATTACGCTGAAGAAGGTAGGTGAAAATATTCTTTCTAATTTGTAAAGTATGATTATGATATCTGCTTGCGATCGTCCAAATCACTTACCCTTATTGTTCTTGCGCATAAGTTACAGGAAAAACTAAAAAATTTGGTAACACCGGTGTACACATTTTTCAGTAAGTAAGCTTAAACACCAATAGGTAGAAGTCGATGTAGCAGAACATGATAGTCATACATTTTGAGATCGGATATTTTCCCATCTCTTTCATTCACACATCGTGAAATATTAAACACAAATCCATCGAAAAGCTTAACTGATTTACGGAACTTGCAAAACTAAACTCACTCGCTGCTACTCAACGTGTACCTCGCATGAGGCAACACCAATTTTTACCGACTTTTCTATCAGGTGTAAATCCTTTCCTATTTTCAAATCTTGTAGGTCCAACTAAGCATTCGTGGTATCCTTGGTTTTTCCTTAGATATTTAACAATGTATCGACCAAGTTTTCATGAACATTCTTCTTAATACACATTACATCAAGTTTGTGACGTAACAGTAGTCTCGACCAATAAAGAAGTTTGAAAACAATACTTCTCTTTGTCCAATTAAGAGTTGTCTTTCTTTTCTTATCTTTTAGTGAAGGATGTTTACTCATAACTAGAAACTCCAACTGATCTAGTTGTTTTAATATTTCATGTTTATTTGTTACAACTAGAAGAGCCTTATATTCTACAATTCCTTCGTGTAACCTACTTCTATGCCAAACATGGTTATCTGGAAGATAGCATCGATGTCCTATGAAAGATATTTTTCTCGTATCTTAAAACGATGATCTATCTCCCATGCATATGGGACATGCCTATGGGACATCCCTGTAAAGTGGAACGTCAAAGTTAGTGCCAACCAATACCACCGTTTCGCTAAATGGCGTTGTTATTGGTTTGAATTATACCAATTCCATGCATGGATGTTGGAGAATATAAAGCATTTAAACTATTATTTTAATATTTCTCGATGCCATAAAGTGAAACGTTGAGGTTAGGGCCAACCAATCTTGACGTTTACCTAACGACGTGGGGGAAAGTTCAACATTTGAAATATTGTTTAATTTTTCTTGACACCTTCAATGTATACATCAGGGATGGGTGCAACTATACCTAGCGTTCCTACATAAACGTTGGGGAAAGTTCACAATATATTTTAAAAAAATCAAATTGGTGGAGCAATCCCGATGGCTTCATTGTGATGTCGGAATGGCTTGCTTATACCAACGCTCCTTTGTACACATTAGGAATGGTAGGACATTCCCAACGTTATCATTCCCTATGTGGTTTTCGATATCAGGATTCTTCTGATTTCTTGTAATAAGATAGGTGTAAATTGAACCCAGGTGACTCTCATACCATGTGTTGGTTGTCATTAAATGGTCTAGGTGTTGCTCTGTAGATAAAATTAAATTACTTAGGATAACAAGTTTAAACATTATAATTTATGAGACTAATGAGTTACATAAACCTGACAAAAGTTAGTGATTAGGTCGGCGATGTACTGTAAGTTGGACTTTATCTCGTTCATGTTAGTTTTCAAGACTTCTAGGTCTGACTAAATGTCTCCTAGTTTCTACTCTACTGGCATGACTTTTCCAACCTAATGTAGTACTCTACATGATGTATCGACTCTCGTGGTTTCCGAGTAAGTCTATCCCATTGTTAGCCATTAGATTGATGTGTGTCTTATTTTTTAGAGCGAGAATTGGTGGTAGGTGAGCAATATGTATGTTCTTCATGATGCGTGTAATGTCGCTAGGACCTACACTCCTGGTCAAATGAGGCATCATCCTCATTCTCGAAAGTTCGAGAAAGATCAGTGCGTGCATCTTTATTACTGAATGATTATGATGCAATCGTTCCCACATCGTTTCACCCATAAACCACTCTTTCATGGATGAGAGTGTCCCTATACAACTCATTTTCCTTTGACATCACTAGTCTAGGTGTGATCACTAACTACATTAAACAGCAAAACATTAATGTTTTCATGTCTTAATTGACCATCTTTCAATATTTAATGAGTAATTACAAACCTTGTCAGTGTAAAACATGTCTCATTGTGTTGTCTTGGTGGGTAAAGAGTATGTATATTCTCATCTTATATTCTCATCTTACGAAACAAGGAGTGACATAATTATTTAGTTGGGCCGCACGCTTCCCAACCACAATCAATATGATTACAGAACCAAAGTGTTAGAAACATAACACACGAACTAGTTTATTTGATGATATTACTTGGAATGCATGAGGAAATCCCTGTAGATTATACTTAACAATATAGTGATCTTTATTATCCTTAACCTTCTTGTTGTAGTTATTGACCTTACCAACCAAACCTCGTTGCAATTCCATGAATATCCTCTCCTCTAGAATATTTCTCTAATCGAGACTACTTAAATTAGTCCATGTTTTCAACGTCCACAAAAAACCTCATGTCAATATAAGCTCTCATTTTCTTTTGTATCCATTATGGTTAGCTCAGGGTAATAGAACACTGCCATCTTCACAGCGTCTACACCATTTTCAAACTTCATTGTTTTGTATTCCTCTTCAAGGACATTAATATTAATAACCTTCACAATAGTCTTCTTGTAGTACCTAAGAATTGTGACTTATAGTTCACATTCAACTCTTGAAGCCCATTTTAAATTGGGTGTCAACCACAACCCCGTCATTAGTAAGAAATCATCATTGTTAAGCATTACAATTGTGCCATTTAAATTGAAAGTCATGACATCCCTCCTATTGTCTTTAACTTCTGGTAATTGGATGTAATGCATAAGTGGACTATTGAATTTTACGTCCATATCAATGAAGCATCCTAATATCGTCTTTTTGAAGAGATCAAGCTAGGTAGGTGTAAGCTTCTACTTTACTATCTTATTGACAACTATGATGTGGGAAGACAAACTAGTAGCTTGGCCAGGAAACCAATCCTTCATAGGAATTTTGAATTGACTAGTCATGCTTCACCAAAAAAAAATGAAAAAAAATTATAATTAGCCATCAATAAATCCTCTCTCCTCGCTCCTTGCTACTCGATGCACAACATACTCGATACTTGATGTTCCTTACAACACTTTAAATATGGTACTTGATCTTGTATACTCGTTACACAATGTCATGTGAATATGCCACTGATATATAGTGTTATCAATGACTGGTGCAAAGATAGGTGGAAACATGAAAGAGTGATAGAGAGATGTGAGCTCAAATAATCGTCCCACCTTCTGTCCCGTACCAATCACTTACCCTGTTTGAGGATCCTAAACCTGACACCCATAAGAAGAAAAGACAATGGTTCGTCTGAGATCACATAATTGGGCAACAAAGACTATGTTGAATGTGATCTTTAGGACATGATAGGTGTTGGAAAGATTTATGGTAGGTGTATTAATAGTGCTAATGTGAGAAGTAGACATGCGATTACCATCAGCAAAGTGGATTAGGGAAAATGATTGAATAGGAATAAGGGAAGATAACAACAAACTGTCAAAAGTCATATGATTACAACAAGTCGAGTCAATGAGCCAAGAGGAACCTGAGGTGGCAGCAAGAGCAGTAGAATAGGAAGATATCACCTATTTTAGTAAGTCATGAAGATCAGATGGTGTGACAACAGTAACAATGGATGAAGAACCAATTTTAGGAGAAAACTCGACAATATCATTTTTCTCCACTAATACACAATGCACAGACTGTTTATATTTGAGCGGCGGATCTGGAAACAAGAAAAAAATAGAGAGCTATAACCGTGGTAGCGGAGGAGGACGAAGAAGATCTGTGAAATAAAACAAACAAAGATACCACGAAACTAAGATCGATAGAGATTTGGAAAGGCTTCGTCAAAGACACGATGGAGGAGATCTGGGACAATCTGGAATGACAGAGATCTTGTTGTTGGAGAATAGCGGAATGTGGATCTGGTCATCGAAAAAAATAACGCAGAACCGGAGTAGAGCTTCAACCGAAGCAAAATAGAGTTGGAACGGTGCGACCTGGAGCATATAGACTGATGCACCAACAGAGATAGGTTTGGACATGATTGTAGATCAAATAGAGGCAAGTGGATGGCTTGATCTAGAAGAGAAAAAAACAGATGTCATCAGTAGGCTTTGCGGCAGGGAGGTCGAATTCGTGCGTGAAGCTTCGTGCGCTGGCTAGGTCGGTCATATCTGGAACAGACGTGGGTTCGACAATGGACAAAAGAAGGTTTCTAGGTTTCTGGGTTTGATGATGAATGAGAGAGGTTTGCAGCAGACGTCGTTGAAGATGATTGTCGAGGGCGGCAAACGTGATTAACAAGCAACGACGACAGATTTCCTTGCGAAAAAATTTAGATAAACCCTAATTTTAACTGAGGCCCTAATACCTTGTAATTTTATTGGTATTCCATTGATATTCTACCAGAGGTACAAGTCTAATTATACAAAAAAAAAAAAAAAAAAAAAAAAACTAGTCACTTAAGGAAAGAATATGTAAATTTATTACAAAAATAATATCGCCAGAAGTACTCTAAATACGACAATAAGCAACTTTTCCCCATGACTCGTGTTGAATTTCTCTCTTTACATGACCGTGTATGGCTTATGACTTTGGGTTCAATGCACGACTCTTTTTTCTATATTCATCTCACATGTGCATTCCTGCATAATAAGCATACTACCGACATCTTTTCTATTTGATGAACCCAACGAAAGTAATTTTCCTTTATCTCCCAATGGTTTTAATGCCTTTCTCACTAGATACTTCCAAATATTCTAACTTTGAGCGACAATAACTTGTAGAAATACAAATTATCAATTAGACTGGTTAATTATTGTTTTCTTGGTTTGTTAGGGACCTAAAACTAATGATAATTTTTTATTCCCGGGAGCTATAGACTAGTGGGAACGAGTCATATTCATAGAGAATGTTGTTTTTTTCCTCAAATCTAGTATTGAATTTGTAGTAACAAAAGAGGTTTCGTTGGTGAACAAGCAAGAAATTTAAATGAGAATAACTGCTTTTGTGTGATTCAATCAAGAGAAACAACTCGGTATAGGAACTAATTCCGTTAGTCTCCTATCACATGACACTAAGGTTAGGGTCATTTACTTGCAAACACATGACCATTCAATGAAATTGATAACTATAGTTTCTAGTTATCGATTAAGATAAAACTTTAATTGAAGTAAACTGATCTTCAAGATTATTTTGAAACAAAAGCATTCTAGATAATCACTACTAGAATTTTGGTCTTTGCCGATGTAGAAAAACGTGGACAGATCTTAGGAAAAACGTGGGCAGAGTTTCTACGAAGTTTCTTTTGCGTGGGCATGCTTCGTGGCCGAAACCCTGTCGTCTTTTCCTTTGCCCACACTGTTAGCATTACGTTAGTAGAAGTGCCCACGCCAATTAAAATCGTGGGTAGAAAATACATTTTTGCTAAGGTAAAAAATGTCGACAGAAAGGTCTATTTATCCACGATCAGCATCACGCCGACATAAATAGATTTTCTGGCCACGTTTGTTTCATGGGTAGAAACTGTTTTTGCCAACAAAAAGATTTTTGTCAGCAAAAAGAAAATTTCTCCTCATGCTAAATTCGTCGGCAGAAGTATATATATGCATATGTGAAATACTTTTTTTAGATAGAAATTTGATTGTTTGATGCGTCATTAGATAATATTTATTTCATTTTCACCCACACACAAAATGTCACCAAAGCTTTCTAACTGCCAACATATTTCTAACCACACAAAAAACGTGACAAAAACGATTTTAATCTTTTTCACATTTATTATTAATATTGTATTCTTCTTGATTAATTTTCAAATATAAAATGAATTTCATGGCTATAGAAAAATATATCGAACATTGCAATAAAAAAATTTAAAATAAAGATATTTTCAATCAATAATACTTTGTCAAAATATGACAAACCATAATTCTCTAGTGTCAAAGTACATGAGAGCTATATTAATTTTCATTTTGGCATACCAAAATGATCAAAACAAAAATTAAGTACATAAAAAATGGTTAGCTCAGTCAATAAGTTTTCAAAAAATAGTCATTCTCCGCTCCTTCAAACTACATAAACTTAAAAAGGTACATTAAAATGAATAAAAACATGCTAAATCTTAAAACCAACTACAATATAGAATACAAAAGGTGTCAACGTGATAGTTCAACAAAGCATCCAAAAAGCTAAAGAAAAAATGTCATGTTTTAAAGTGAAGGTTCAAACAAGATGCAAATGACCTAAGTGTGACTCACAAACTCAAAACCAACCTAAAAAGACCCCAAAGAGTGTCTAGGTGACACTTCAACTCTTAAAACAACATTTACAAGCCCAACATGCAGGTTTTCCTATGAGTTTAGTTACTTTATATGAACATTGAACTTAATGCTATGCCAACTAATTGTATATTCACTCCCTTATCATACCACTATGTTCATTATCAATTGCAAGTACTAAATAAACAATACCTAACAAGAAATATCCATCCACGGTGTCAACTCACTACAAGAAATCTGGCCTTTAATGTCACTTGGCGACCGACATCTTTGCGAGCGTTATTAAAGGGCTTTAATGTCGGTTGGGCTTCAATGTTGGTTTATAACCGACATTAAAGACATCTTTAATGTCGGTTATAAATTGACATCTTTGAAGGTATTATTGAAGGCCTTTAATGTCGGTTCATCTTTAATGTCGGTGGATAACTGACATTAAATATGTCTTTAATGTCAATTATGATACATCTTTAATGTCGTTTTTCCACCGACATTAAAGCTGTCTTTAATGTCGTTTTTTCAAATTTATTTTTATTAAATCCTTGCATTATTGTCCATTTTGTATGACACCAACTAGTTAAAAATGAAATCTTTTACTTGTACATATACAAAATGAAATCTTAATAATGTGTACATTTATATAAAATCATCCCACTTATGTGAAGAAAATATATTCAAATGCTACTGTTCATGTCTCATACATAAAAAGTCAAGTAACAAAAAATGATCTTTACATATTTCCTTGCACAAAATACAACTCAAAAGATTTATAATACCCTACACAAAAATGCTATTTCTATGGTTAAGTATTCTCACAAAAGATAGTCACTCATATATCATTCAATAATCCAACACGATGATCAACCTTGTACAATTCTTGGTCTTTGTACAATTGCTTTTTCATCAACCTACAAAAAAATTATGAACAAAAACTAAATGAATAATTAAGTTTCAACTTTTAACATCCAAAAGTTTAACAGGATGGCATATCATTCATTTCCATTCACAATAATACATTCAACTTTAACATCCAAAACTGAACTTAAGCAATATTGGCATATCATTCATTTCCATTCACAGCAATATAGGCATATCATTCATTTCCATTCATTGTATATCATTCATTTACATTTCCATTCACTTTGCTTCAAGTTATAGGCTACAAAGTTACTATTGAAATTCATGAAATTTATACAAATTAAATTTTCCTAAAACTTGTAAATCAGTTGCTGAACTTACAAAACAGATCTTAAAGCCACTGAACTTTAAATATTTCTTTTCCCACAACCCCCCCCCCCCTCTTTTCCACATCTTTAAAGGTCTCTAAGCTAGTATGCTCTTGACGAATAAAAATTTGACATTTATTTGATACTTCAAAGTTCAAGAATATAAACATAAAACTGGTCATATTTAAAACGGTGCATCAAGAAAAAATTAGAACTATGGAGGAAAATGATCTCTTCTTAAACCCAAACTAAGCAAAAACGGTCTATGGAGTTTTCTTTTTGTTTCATTTACTAGGCAGAATCCATCTCAAGAAATCACATCTAAACAAACGGTGCATCAACAATTCATCTAAACCAAACAAACCTTACCAGTAAGATAATTTCAAATATTTTCTACCATTTCAAGAAATCACATATTTCTATTTCATTCACTAGGCATAACCCATCTCATATACATGAAATTTAAACATTCATATACCTCGCCAAAATGGGACAGATTTTAGAACATTCATATACATGAAAATAACAAAACTCATACAATTAGATCAAAGAAAAATGAGAACACTTAGATCATACATGCGCTAACCTTGCCTGATCCTTGTTGGGATGCAGTTCTAGCAGGAGAGTAAATAAGAACCTGATATAATTACATAAAAGGAAGACAAATTAATCTAGAGAGTCACTATAGAAAACGAATTAACATGACAGGAAACTATGAACCAATGGTTACTGTCTTAGAATTACAAGATTAAACCTCAAGTCACTTCTTCACTTCTTTTCAACTTTTCTACAGTTTAATCAAACTGGTTTTAAGCAAAGCTTGAACACTAATTTCATGACTACTGGGTCAAACTGGGTCAAGTAAATAATTATGGCTATGTACAGAGAAATTTGAGTTAAAGAAAGGATGATGACCAATCCATTAATTTTCACACTACATTTCTTTTAGAGAGAAATGCATTAAAAAAAAGTTTGAAGTTAAAATTGTTAATGAAAGTTAATCTCATTAATTTAATTTTCACACTACTAAGAAATGAAAAAAGGAACAAAAAATTGATACTCAACTACGATCATTCAATGAGGAAAAGAAAGCATGATTAAAAACTATCTCCAACCTACAAGCAACAAACAAACCATGACACTGGATATTAAGCTCTGGGTCTAAAAACTTGAAGTATTGGGTACTTCTATGTGTTCAAAGCCGTTAGTCCAATTGGTATGCATTTCTTAGTGCAATCATACCAAGATTACCACTGTACCAGCAGGGCTATAAGTATGGCTAATTCATTTGCTTCTGTCTCAGAGTTCACAAAATGTACGACCTTTATAACAAAGTGAAGAAAAAGTAGAAGTTTAAAGCAATACAGAATTAGGATATTACTTAATCAACTCCTCCCTGAAAAAAAAGAAAAGAAAAGAAAAGAAAACCCACCTCAAATCCTCCTTGAAAGAAACCCAAAGAAGCAAAAGGAATTGTCTTTCATAGCAGACATGAATCAACTTTTAACTTCAATAACATAATCACTAGTTTCGTCAACAATAGCAAAACCAAAACTAAATCCAAGAAAAAAAATCAATCAACCCAAAACCGAAAAAAGAGAAAAAGAATCCCTAAAAAAGCAAACTGAGGGACCAAAACTAAATACGATATTTGAAATCTAAATTCAGCAACAAAAAAAAAACATTTTGAAGTCTATCAGATTCCAAACTTCCATCTTTTGAACAACATACATTCACAAAAGTAATATTAAAAAACAAAACAAAACACTCACGCAATGCATAAGAAAAAGAGACTTTTAAGAGACACTTCATCAAACACCTTATGAGCATAAACTAATAACTCAAGTATGCATCTTCTTCATCTTTCCACACACATCACAAGTTGAAATCTAAATTCCACAAGCAACAAAAAAAAATTTTGAAGTCTGTCAGACAACCTTGCAAATCCCAGCAGAATATACCTACCAAGAACGATCCTCTACAGTCGCAGACTATGGGTTTATGAACCTAATCACGCTCTAGTCAGAAGGGAGAAAGTCAAAGAACAGTGAGAGAAACTTGATTGGATTTGAAAGATTTGTTCAAAGGTCGAAGAGAAAAAAAGTGAGAAATGTGGGAATAAGATCTGAGAGGGAAACAAAGCACAAAAAAACTCACCACTTTGATGTCAAGAAGAATCGTGAAGACTTGCGAATAGAACAAGCTAAATACCACTTTGATAACTGCACAGACTGGTAGAGGAAAATACACAGTTGCAATGTCGGCGATGGAAGTACACGATTGCGATGGTCGACGATGAAAGGAGTTAGAGCTGACGAGGAAGATGAGAGAAATGAGAGAGACTAAGTTTCAAATGAGGGAGATGAGGGAAAGCTCGCGCGATAGGCGTTGATTGCACGAAAACCAACGAAGGGAGAACGATGGTGAATCTAAATGTTGACGACTAGGTAAACGTTGCTGATGTTCCTAAAAAACACCATAGCTAGCTAGTGCTCATACGTAAGATGCACCTGAGGTTATAGCCGACATCGTCTGATGGAATTATGTGAGAGAGGTATCAGAGGCGGAGAGAAGGGAGATGGAACTTTGCGACGGTGGAGATTGAAGAAAGGGAAGAAGAGGAGATGAAAGATGGACGAGGATTAGATGCAAGAAGGGGAGACGAGAGGGATAGAGGGAAGGGATGGAGGCGGCTGCTAATGGGTTAAAGGAAAAAGCATTAAAACCCTAGTGTAAAAGGGAAATATTAATTGAATAAAAATAAAAAAAATAAAAAAGTAGCTTTAATGTCGGTTTTAAACCGACATTAATCCTTCCTCTTTGATGTCGGTTTTAAACCGACATTAAACACCCGCATTTTAAAAACCGACATTAAACATTCATTTTCATTTTTTTTCAACCGACACCAAAGATCATATTTCTTCTAGTGACTCAATTATGATAGCTCAATGTGAAGTATATAAGCGCAAAACTCAATGAAGTTTATAGTAAAAATTCCCAACAAAATAAGCAAGTCCTTAAAGGAAATCATGACCTAAAATTCCATCTCCAAGTTGGAATAATGTTACTCTAGCCACTCATGTCTAATGAATGGATAGAAAGAGAAATGGGGAATGAAAAGATGGATAAAATGGAGGATAAATTAAACAGATGAATAGGGGTGGTTGCTAGCTGTCAGGTTGAGAGTCTTGATGCACTTCGGTGAAAAGCACCTACCGTAAAGAGCGCTAAAAGAGGCCGATGCAATCTTCTAAAGGGAAAACTCATAACTTTTTCCTCATCTACTTGGTTGATGCTTCTGGAGCTCCGCGTTTGGACATGCTTTAGTCTTGAATCTGCTCTACTGGTTCGTTCTACTTCGTTAATGCTCAAGCCTACAAAAGTAAAAAATAAAGCAATAAAATTATGTAATGAGCACAAATAAAGTGGAGAGAATAACATCTTTTCAAGAGCTATCTATTCTCAGCTTTTTTAAATAATTGAAAATTCAATTATTAAAGGTGAATTATTTCAAAACAAAATTATACTAATCATACATTGTTAAATGACAAGTTGAGTTAGAAAAGAGTGAAAAAGAAATTTAATCTTGCTTATTGAATAACTTTCGTCCGGTGTAGGTGGTTCAATACCCTTACCTGCAACATGAGAAGTCGTTTGAATTATAATTTAAGGGTCTTCTCAAAAATATAAAAAAACGACAAAATATTTAGAACAATTCAAAAAACAGAAAAAGCTCAGAGGCCCACCGTGTAAAATACCAAAAATGCCCCGTCAACCACGTAAATAACGCGCGCGTAATATATTTGTGATCGTTTAGATTTGGTTATTGTTTAATACGCGATTATTTAGATATGGCTATAATTTATACGCGATCGTTTAGATATGACTATAATTTATACGCAATCGTTTAGTTTAAATATGGCTACAACGCCATCGTTTAGATATGGCTACAATTTATCTTTTAATTTTGTTACACGATCGTTTAGATTTGGCTACTCCATATTTTTGGACCCAAATCTAAATGATTTTTTTTTTAAATTTGGTACACGATTTTTTTAATACTTTTGTTCATGATCGTTTAGATTTCTTTATACGATCGTTTAGATTTATTTACACGATCGTTTACTTTTTTTTACACGATCGTTTACATTTGGCTACTCCAATCCAAATGATTTTTTTTCAAAATTTTGTATACACGATCTTTTATTTTTTTACACGATCGCTTACTTTTTTAAACGATCGTTTACATTTGGCTACTCCAATCTAAATGATCTTTTTTTAAGATTCTTTATACACAATCTTTTATTTTTTTTGCACAATTGTTTACATTTGGCTACTTCAATCTAAATGATTTTTTTTCAAGATTCTTTATACACGATCTTTTAGATTTTGCTATTTTGTTGTACACAGTCTTATACATAGTCATTTAGATTTTGTTAACCAAATGTAAACATGTAAAAAAAAGAAAAAAAAAAGACGATGGAAAGAAATCGCAGCGAAAAAAGGAAGAGAAAAAGTAGAAAGACGATGGAAAGAAATTGAAGCGAAAAAAAACGAAGAGGAAAAGAAGAAAAACGATGTAAAGATTAAAAAACATAAATAAAGAATTCAAAAATAAGAAAGATGATGGAAAGAAATCACAGAAAAGAAAAAGAGGAAAGAAGAAATAGGGGAAGACGGAGAAGACAAAATAACAGGAGAAAGACAAATTGCGAGGAAGAAAAGAAAGATGGAAGGGCAAACCTGGAATAATTAAAAAAATGGCTAATTTTATGGGCTTTGTTACACGCACCGTAGATAGTTTACAGTTTTTTTACAGTTTTGTTATATTTATGTAAGTTTCCCTATAATTTATGTGCAAAATTCAAACAATATTATTGTTGAAAATTAAACATGTTATAAGTTATATGTGAATCGATTTATGACAGTTGAAAAACGAAAGGATGTAAGTTTAAATGTTAAAAATTAATTTAGTAAGAGTTTCACATTTTAATTAGGAGTAAGAATTTAAATTGTTGTGTTTAATTGTGGTATGAGTAATGCTTATGACAATCCTATAAATAGGATTGAAATGTTGTAATCTAAATTATCCATGTGTGAAGTAGAATACACAAAAAAAGAATTAAAGTCTTCCAATAAGTTGTTTTTATTTCCTCTCAAATATTCTATTTGGTGATTATTTATTTGGGGTGTTCATCACACGCTTCCAACAAAGTGGTATCAAAGCTTAAGTTTGGAGTTTAAAAAATTGTTTATGAAAATGACAAACCACAATTAGTTCCCTTCCAAGTACCTCGACTTACGAAAGAAAATTATAGTAGTTGGTGTATTCGAATTAATGAAAGCTCTACTTGGTTCACAAGATGTGTGGGACATTGTTAATAATGGTTATGAAGAACCCAAAAGTGATGCAGCTTTGAATCAAGCTCAACGAGAAACTTTACAAAATACAAGGAAAAAAGATCAAAAGGCTCTCACCATCATTCATCAAGTCATTGATGATTCAAATTTTGAGAAAATTTCTAGAGCAACTACTGCACATTAAAAATGAAAAATTTTGGAGAATACGAATAAAGGAGTAAATCGAGTCAAGAAGGTTCACCTTAAAAAAATGAGAGGTGATTATAAATCCTGCATATGAAGGAGTCTGAATCAGTTTCAGATTATACTTCAAGATTGCTAGCAATAGTAAATGAAATGAAAAGATATGGTGAGACAATAAGTGAAAAGATACTTCCTTCATTGGATGAAAAATTCAATTTCATCGTTGTAGCCATTGAAGAATCAAATGATTTGAATACAATGTTGATTGATCAACTTATGGGTTCTTTACAAGCCCATGAAGAGAAGCTTCTTAAGAAGAACAAGCGGATGACTGAGTAACTTTTTTAGTCAAAATTGCAATTAAAAGACAAGGAAGATAGCCTAGAAAAAGGCAATCGAGGTCGAGGACGTGGTGGCAATCGTGGACGTGGTGATTTCAGAGATCGAGTTCAAGTAAACTATGGTCAAAGAAAATTTGATGAAAGTAATTCAAACTCAAATTCATCAAGAGGTGTTGAAGAAAACACTATTCGAGGTCAAATGAAGAAAATTCAAATAATGACAAGAGATATGACAAAAGACAGGTTGAATGTTATAATTGTCATAAATTCTGCCACTATTCTTGGAAATGCAGAAATAAAGTTGAAGAAAATGCAAATTATACTGAGAAAGATGAAGAAAGTGGTGATTCATCATTGCTTCTAGCATGCAAAGATGTGGAAACATGTGAAAATAATGCATGGTATCTTGATAGAGGTGCAAGCAATCACATGTGTGGAAGTAAATTGATGTTCACGAAGCTTAATGAATATGTTGGTGGCGATATCGTATTTGGTGATGCCATAAAAATTTCAATAAAAAGAAAAGGTAAAATTTTGATCAATTTGAAGAATGGAAAGCATGAGTTGAAAGAATTAAGACATGTATAGAGAAAAATGGATCTAAAAATTACCCTAATTGCTAAGGTAAACATGCATAGAAAAAAGCTACATGAACTAGGGTTTTTTCAAGTAATAACTTTTGTAGTTTATGAATCTCTAGAAATTTCACCAAATACGAACTCAGACCACCACTAAATTTGATCCGTTATACTCAACGAAGAATCGAGTTGTGGGACCCGAACGAAGAAGGATTTGAGAGTGAGAATAATGGAAATTTATGAATGGTGAAGAAATAGGAAAAGGACTTGGTGATTTATTTTTTTAAGTACATTAAAAATGGAATTTTGTTTTTGAAAATTTGAAAAAAAAAAACCCTTTTATAAACAAATTACATGCAAAATTTGCATGTAATTGAATCACCAAAGTCCAACACTTCATGATCCACTAACCATTAGTGGATTTATTCATCATTTCATTTTCTCTTAGTGGGCTTGGTGTCATCACCATACGCTTTCACTTAGCCCACTAAAAGTTAGTGGGATTATCCAAAAAATGTTGTATTTTTTCACTAACTTTAGTCAAGGGGCAAAATGATCATTTGATCTTTCTAGTCAAAGTCGACTTTTCAAGTCAAAAGTCAACATTTTGACTTTTTATCATTTTGACCTTGACTAATTTCGACCTCTTGAGTATGAATCCACATTCATTTTCTTAAGATTCAAATCATGTTTGAATATATTACCAGTCAAAGTTTTACTTTTCAAAGTTAAAAGTCAACATTTTGACATTTTACAACTTTGACTATTTCCATCATTTTCAAGCTTTCGAGTCTGAATCTGCATCCATATATTTAATATTTAAATCCAATTTAAACATAAAGCTCTATCTGTCATCTGAAATCCGATGGCCATATGACTCATACTTGTTAGTTTCTCTCTCCTCTCCTAATTTAAACAATTTGAATCAATCCATCATACTGTTCTAAGTTAATTCCTTATGAGCTAGCAGGGGAACATAATGAACCTATAGATCATGGGCTCCAACGATTCGAGAGTAACTGGTTAAACCCTTTTAGACCAAGTTAATCAACATTCATTAACTAACGTATTATTCCACTAAAGTTTCGTAGTTGCACTTCGCTCACTATAGATATATTTGTGTTCATCTGATATAACCATGATCAGTAAGTTAATCCTTCACAAGTTGTTCGTAAGCTTGGTTGGGTTAAAATATTGTTTTAGCCCGAAGACTACATCTTACTCCTTAAGTCGTATTGATCCACTGTTGAATAATTGGTTTAAGGTCCAACTTATAAACTGAATTCCTGTTGGGCCAATGAGAGGGTGGGGCCCTTTGTTTAAGATTTGGATTCAGTTCTTAAGTTTACAACCTATCTACTAACTCTAAAGTAGGTAGTAGTGAATTTTGTCTTGCACCCTATGTTC
Source organism: Cucumis melo (assembly GCF_025177605.1). Lineage (NCBI taxonomy): Eukaryota > Viridiplantae > Streptophyta > Magnoliopsida > Cucurbitales > Cucurbitaceae > Cucumis > Cucumis melo. The sequence continues at coordinate 18,995,453 of NC_066862.1, forward strand.
CCGACTATCCACCGGTCTTACCCCTGAAATGGGAGACTTATTGGGCAAACGCTAATGAGCTTCCCTCACTTATGCAGTTCTAAGGATAATCTCGTACGAATAGGAGTTTATAGTTAGCTCAAGATTAAGATTAAGTTACCTAGGTCATCAAAAAACGAAATAGTCAATTTCAAATAATAAACAACGTTATAACATAAAAGCGACTATTTCATGGTTCAGTCTTATGTAAACTCTTTACATTCGATGCTCCCACTTTCATGTCTCTACATAAACGATTCAGAATCACCTTATTTGTAATAACTACAAAGCAGACAACATCCATAGTGTCTCTAAATAAGACATCAACCTTTATTCATTTACTATAAACTATTTAGGTTATATACTTGAATTTGATCCATGTTTACGTCTCTACATAAAGTTCAAGTTTCTTAAAATAGCCTCAGAACCTTAGTTTATTGGATTTAAGATTATAGTAATTAAATTTTCTATAACGACTTTATTGAATAGAATATGATTACAAACTACGAGTTTTAGGACATAAATTCCAACACAAGTTTATCTCTAATATTTATTATGTGCCTAATATGAAGAACAACATTTTTAGTTTGGGACAACTCTTAGATAAATGCTATAATATTTTGATGAAAGATTATAGTCTTTTAATAATAGATAATCATGACAATATGATTGCTAAAGTGCAAATGACAAAAAACATAATGTTTTTACTAAACATTCAAACTAATGTTGCTAAATGTTTAATGTCATGTTTGAAAGATCCAAATTGGATTTGGCACTTGAGATTTAGGCATTATTTGAACTTTGATGGATTGAGACTATTAGCTAAGAAGGACACGGTGAAAAGGTTTCCATATGTCAAACATCCAAATCAATTTGTTGAAGGTTGTCTTTACGGCAAACAATCAAGGAAGAGTTTTACACAAGAATCATCTTCGAAAGCAAGGAGACCACTAAAGTTAGTTCATACTGATCTTTGTGCACCGATCAAACCATGTTCTTTCGGTAATAATAATTATTTCTTATTATTATTTGATGATTTCAGTCGAAAAACTTGGGTTTACTTTGTCAAGGAGAAATTAGAAGTATTTGACATGTTCAAGAGATTTGAAGCCATTGTTGAAAAAGAAAGTGGTTATTACATAAAAGCTTTGAGATCAAACAGAGGAGGTGAATTCACTTCAAATGAATTAAAGCTTTTTACACAAAAAATAGAATTCAACAACCTATGACAGTTCCATTTACTCTTTAACAAAATGGTGTTGTTGAGAGGAAGAACCATACAATACTTTACAAGGCTCGAAGCATGTTGAAGAACAAGAAGATGCCAAAAGAATTTTAAGCACAAGTTGAATGTGTAGTGTACTTGTCAAATTGTTCTCCTACTAAAAGCTTATGGAACAAAACTAGCTCCTCAACAATCATAGACAGGAAGAAAACTACCCATTACTCATTTGAGAGTATTTGGATGTATGGCTTATGCACATATACTTGATCAAAAGCATAGTAAGCTTGATGCTAAAAGTGAGAAGTATGTTTTTGTTGGCTATGATACAAGCTTTATAATCTTGTTACAAATAAGACAATGATAAGTAAAGATGTTGTGTTTGATGAAGAAGCATCAGGGAATTGGAATAATGAATCAGAAGACTACAAATTTTTCTTTTTTCCGATGATCATGACGAGCCTAGTGACATTGCTTCTCCATCAATGCCACCAACATCGCCAATCACTCCACAATAAAGCACACCTTCATCATCAGCAGGTTCAAGTGAAGGGCCTCATGGCATGAGAAGTTTACGAGAAATATATGATGAAACTGAAGAGTTAAGTCAAAGTTTTAATAACTTTACTTTCTTTTGTCTATTTGGTAATAGTGAACCTTTGAATTTTGAAGAAGCTTCAAAAAATGACAAATGGAAAACTGCTACGGGTGAAGAGATAAAAGCCATAAAAAAGAATGATACGTAGGGACTTTCTACTCTTTCAAATGGAAAGAAAGCAATAGGTGTCAAATGGGTGTTTAAATGAAAATAAATGAAAAGGGAGAAGTGGAAAGATACAAAGCAAGATTAGTTGCAAAATGTTATTCTAAAAAATGGGCATTGATTACGATGAAGTATTTACTCCAATTGCTCGTTTGAAAACCAATCAGGTGTTAATTGCGCTTACTGCTCAAAATAATTGGAAGATCTATCAAATGTATATCAAATAAACATTTTTGAATGGATATCTAGAAGAACAAGTCTACTTAGAACAACCTCTAGATTATTATGTGCAAGGCTAAAAGGATAAAGTTCTAAAATTGAAGAAGGCATTATACGGATTGAAACAACCACCAAGAATGTGGAATAGCATAATCAACAAATATTTACTTAATAATGGGTATTTTAGGTGCCTTTATGAACATTCTTTAATAGACTAATGGTTATGGAGATATGTTGGTGGTTTGTTTGTACGTGGATGTCTTAATTTTTACATGAAATTGTGCAAGTGTGTTTGAATATCTCAAGAAAGCGATTACCCAAGAATTTGAAATGACATATAGGACTAATGTCATATTATCTTGGCATTGAGGTGAAGCAGTTAGAGGAAGGTATTTTCATCTCTCAAGAACGATATACTAGAGAAATTCTAGAGAAGTTCAATATGATCAATTTTAAGCTTATCGCAACGCTGATTGAAACTGTGACCAAATTGTCCAAATATGAAAAAGGAGATGTTGATCCTTCATATTTCAAAGTTTGGTTGGGAGTTTGAGATATTTGACTTGAACACAACCTGATATTCTTTTTAGCATTGGATTAGTGAGTCAATTTACGGAATCTCCTACAACTACTCATTTGAAAGTAGCAAAGAGAATTCTTCTAAACCTTAAAGCTTGCGATGTCTGGGGGTTGCCGATGCATAAAATGATGGTCCATAAATTTGGGGGTTCCTGACATATAAAATGGCGTCATGCCTGTTCCTGACGTCGTTTTGCATATGTTGAGACAAGGCAAAAATATTATTTTAATATTACCTTGTCTTGACGTTTCACGAAGGGCATCGAGAAACAAGAAGCCATTTTCGACGTCTGGGTTTAGGAGGTCAGAAATAGTTCACAATAAAAATAAATATATAACATATCCCGACAGCCCATGCATGGCATCGAAAATGGTGAAATCGATTCCTGATGATTCTTGTCTAGTGTAGGAAATGGGTAACCTATTTCCCGACGTCTTGCATGGAGTGTTGGGAAAAACTTGAATATTAATTATGTCAGAGCATGATTCCCGACGGTCCATGCATGACGTCGGAAATGGTTATACCTATTTCTGATGGTTCTCGTTCGGTGTCAAAAATGGATAACATAGTTTTTGACGACGTGCATGGGGCATCAGAGAAAACTCAAACATTAATTATATCAAAGCATGATTTCCAATGGCCCATGCATGGCATTAGGAACGATTATACTTGTTCCCGATGCAAGTAGTGATTCGTTGGAAATGTTTTAAACTATTCCCGACAATTCACTAATGCGTATGATACTAGGCAGAACTCCCGGCGTCATTGTGGTGCATCGGGAGTTCCCCTATATATTTCGTTTTAGTTCTTTAAAAGATAGAACTGAAATGAAAGAAAGATGAGAAGAGAAGAAGGAGAACTCCAAAAACTTTATCATCGTGCCCAAGCTTCCCTTCGTTGCCATCTGTCGCTGCCACCGCGTTGCTATTCTTCTGTTTCTGGTAAGTTTAATGCAATTTCTTGTTAGTTTTGAAGTTAGTTTAGGTTAGAAATTAGTTTAGGTTAGTTAGTTTATAGTTTTGTTTTTTGAAGTTAGTTTAAGATAGAATATTAAATTAGTTTTAGGATATTGAGTTAGTTTTGGAATGTGGGTTGAAAATTTGAGGGGGAGGGGGGTTATTTGTGAAATTGGGTTGGGGAATTTAAATTTTGAGTTGAAAATTTAAAAAGTTGAGAGGGAAGGGGCTTTAGAATTAATTAAATGGAATGGAATGGGTTCAGAATTAGAGGGGGGTTGAATTGGAATTTTGAAGGGGGGATTGGTGAATTGAACTTTTCAAAGAGGTGGGGTAAGTTTAGTTGAATATTTGAAGGAGATGGGTTGAGAACTAGAGGGGGGTTAATGATGAAATTTTGAGGGGGGCAAGGGTTATTACTGTTTTAAAAATTCTGTAATTTGTGTTAAGATTCTTTTTGGCTATCCCACAGTTATGGTACCATTTAGTTCAATTCTAGTTGTTTATTTGTTAGTAGTTTTGAATAACTTTGTTGTTTATTTGGGATGATTATATTCTACAGTTATGGTAGCCTTTTTTGTTTTGAATTTGTTTGTATTTCTGAGGGTTTGAAGATGTGGTAGTAAGATAGCTTGTAAGGTAGCGTTGTTTGAAGAGGTGGATAGGATGCAAAGATTGAAGTTGTTTGTGGTGGCTATCCTTAAGTTATGGAAGCCTTTGTAGTCTGAAGTTAGTTTTAGTGAAAATTTTAGGAGATTGTATATTCAGGGGAGTAATTAAGTTTAGGATGTGTCATACCCCATTCTAGGTTTTCCCCTCTAACCTAAATCGTGGAGTGAATCTACTCTTAACAAACATTCCTTTTCAATTGTAAGATTAATAAAACACTTTTCATAAAGTTCTATAAACATTTCGGCAGCATCTCCCCTAAAATATGAGTAAGCCGAACCTGAAAAGGGAGAGATTTTCGTTTATATATATATATATGCAATCTTCAAACTCAAATCACATCAAGTATGTCTCACGACACACTCATCCAAACTATTCTAGAGTTTCAAGTAGAGCTCATATGCAAACTAGATACTAGTGATGAAATAGTTATAGTCTAAAAGGGTCTCAAAACACGTGTGACTTTGGTGTGACCCTTACTACTTCTAACCACCCCATTATACAATACAAAATCAAATATAAAACATACAAAAATAATGAAAATATAAAATCAATGATGGGGAGCTCAATGATGGCTTGGTCCTTGACCATTATCTGGGGGAGAAAACATTGAAAATGTGAGCTAAAACTCAATGAGTGCCAAGTTTTTAGAAGCAAAAACTCGTACAACATATTATAAAAAAATATGTAGCTATGCCTCGATAATGAAATAATAATTAAAACGTCATCATCACATAATAACATAAATCACAAGTCAAGCCAACAAACCCGTATCCAATCGAACTATCCAAAGCGCCTAAATATACGGCCAATAATAGTTCGCACATGATCGAGGAATCATGCGGCCAAACCTAACTCACGCATACTTAGCACCTACCACGGTAACAACCTCCATCCAATCTAACCATGATTGTATACTAAATACACGATCCGAAATAGCTCACACGTGATCCATATCCACAAGGACACACGCGGCCAAACGAAGCTCACGCATACTTAGGTTATACTAGGCCTAAAGCCAAAATCATATCCTCTATTCATGTCCTCACCTTGGCTCAGGTTTCCGAATCTCCCGTCACGGCCACTTTCAGCCTTGGAATCCCCTGACAACCATAGGTAGTAGAACAAAAACAAATCATGTAGCTTTTAGGGTAATCACCAACATTCAAAATCACATATTTCATGTTTAAAAGCCAAACATGGTTAGAAACACATTTTCGAATCATTTTCGATCCTTAGCCATCACTACATACTTTTAGAACTCCTTCAAGTCTAGTTATAAATCGATGAATATTTTAGAAACCAGTTGCCATCTAAAACTTGCTTAGTAAGTTTGGATTCAACCACAGTCCCGAAATACAAGAGTTCATGAAAAACCAAAAATCATATTTGAAAACCTTTCTAACACATAATTCATAAAACAATCATACTCGAAATTTTCATACTAGAAACAATTATACTAGATTAATAATGAAAATACTTGAAAATAAGTCACTCACTATCTATGACTCGATCCCTCGGAATTATATACTTTCCCCATTTCAATTTGGCTTGAAACATAGATTAAGGTCTCTCAATTATCTTCACTTCGCAAGACAACACAATAATCTCTAAAAACACTTCATTATGACCGTTCAAGCTATTTTACATTTCTAGAGTCTTACATTCTCAAATCTCCTTAAACTAGACTAAAAATCCACTTTCAAACCTTTAAACCTCATAGTTAGATATTTAGTAAAATTGATGTCCAAACTTAAGTTAAACTCATTGGGTCTTTAGTTTCAATATGCTCTTGTACCCAATATCCATACCTTGAAGATTTAGATCCATTACAATTCAAAATATCAATCTAACGACTCAACAACTTAGAAACTTACACAAACTTATCTAAAATAACCTTAAATGTGTTAATCAATGCTTTCAAGCTCTCTAATCTTCAATTCCTCACACAAACCAATATGGGTAAAATCAAGCTTACGTTAAAACTAAATGGGTATTCAAGAACTATAAGAGAACTCATTAAATTTACCTAAAACCTTATTGATACCAAAACCTCCATGAACGCACATTAACGGCTTTCTAAATTCAAATTTAGTACCTAAACCATTTTATGTTTCAAAGCTTATTGAAGTAATACATACGAAAACTCTAAAGTTAATGGAAAGTCCATTTTCAACTCTTAACATTCAACTCTAGGACTCGAGTATCATGGGTAATTCAATTTTAACACTTAAACTTAATGGGCATTCAAGAACTCTACGAAAACTCACCGAAATTACTCCAAACTTTCCAAGAACTTAACAAAGTAATCTAAACTTCAATGAACAATACCATAACTACCATCAAACTTCAAAATCTATCATCCAACACCATGGGTTATTCAATATTATCACCAAAATTAGATGGATACTTAAGGCACACTCCATAAAGCTTAGAATCTTATCCATGTTGTGTTAAAACGCCTAATTTCAACCTTTCGAATGGCTGGACAGCGGCTCAAATTCTTCTAAAACTCAAATCTAGCATCGAAAAGTAATGGGTAATGTTAAACTCAAGTCTAAACTTAATGCGTATTAAAATCACCCAAAAAGACAACCTCGAACCATAAGAATCTTACTCTAAGTGGTGGATCTGAATGAAGAATGGATACGAACAAAGCTAAAACTTAATGGGTAGTATAAATCTTCAAGAAAAACCCACAAAACTCATCGAAGAGCATCAAATCTATCCACAAGAACAGACCCAACAAGCTAGCGATGTGAGGAGTTGTAGGTGAGGAGTGTTGTGGTGACCTTGAGTGAACTCAGCTCGGCTATAGATCTAAAACCCAAACAACTTACGACGGCTTCATTGAACGCAACTGACGACGATCGGCTACAGCTGGTAATCGTGCATTTGGTTGTTCGACGTTTAGTCATAATGGTTGTTGGCATGCAGCGATGAAGAGGTAGAGAAATCGTGATGAAGACGTAGTGGTTGGTGATGACTAATCTAAGGGTTAGATGGAAAAAAATGTGAAGGTGAAGGACTCATCATATTTCCCCCAAATTAAAACTAAACCTCAAATTTATCATTTTCATAATTTTTCCAACACTTAATAAAATTGCTTTGTCATCACCCAAATAAAAATTATTCTAAAATTTTCTCATCATAAAGACTTAACCTTTAGAGAACTTCAAATTAGATTCAAACTTGTTTTTCACAACTTATAAAATACTAAAACAAATAAAATGAGAAAGAAATAAGGGCTTACAATGAGAGGAGGAATATACTTCCAGTCAAACCTATTTGTGTTTTAATGACTTTAACGATGGACAAGGGTTTGATGAAACTCAGGAATAAGTTTTTCCTTGAGTATAAAGAGGGAGTGGTCCAATTTTTAGAAGTTGTCAAGTTTCACATTGATGCCTTCAGACGAATAAGGTGTCAATGCAAGAGATGTATGAACTCAAATTGGAACTCATTATAGAGTGTGGAACAACATCTACTGACTATTGGAATATCCTCTTATTACATAAAATGAGTGTATCATGGAGAGACAGTTAGCTTTAGAGGTATAAAATACTTTGATGAAGGAACTAGTAGTAACCCTTTTGGTGAAGGAACTAGTAGTAGTCACTTTCATGAAGAAGATGATATGTTTGGTATGCTAAATGATTTATAAGCCCCGATTGAACAGGAAGAGGAAATAAAGGAAAGTTGTTTGGAGGAAGAAATGCCGAGGAATATTGGGATAGATATAGATGAAGATACAACAAACATAATTCATGACTTATTGAATGAAGCACATAATGAGTTGTACCCCGGTTGTTCTGAATTTTTCTCTGTGAATTTTTTGGTTAGGTTGATGCACATGAAGATTCTAAACGGTTGGAGTAACAAGTCCTTCGACATGTTATTAGAACTCTTAAAAGTAGTGTTTCCAATGTGTAGTAGTACTATCCCTAGTTCATTTTATAAAGTCAAACGAAAACTTCATGACTTGGGCTTGGGATACAAGACTATTCACGTGTGCAAGTATGACTATGTATTGTACTGGAAAGAATTTCAATTTGCAACATTGTCCTACATGTGGCGAGACATGGTACAAGGTTAATCATAACAGAGGGAAAAAAATTCTACATAATTACGTCCTTTCCTTTGGTATAAGATTACAGTGCTTGTTTGTCTCGCAGGAAGGGTCTGCTGACATGAGATAACATAAGGATAAACGTGTTGAAACAGATGATGTGTTGATACATCCAGCTGATGCAGAGGGATGAAAGCACTTTGATAGTGAATTTCTTGATTTTGCTTTTGATCCACGGAAAACGTGCATTTGAGGTTAGCCTTAGATTGGTTTAATCCATTTGTCATATGATTACCTCATACAGTATGTCGCCTATTGTGTTACTTTCTTACAATTTGCAACCATAGAAATGCATGAAGAGACAAATTCCTTCATGTCACTGCTCATACCGAGTCTTAGATCTCTTGGTAGGAAAATCAATGTGTATCTCCAACCATTGATTGAGGAACATAAAGAGTTATGGAATTTTGGGGTGCGTACATATGACTCTCTTACAAGTCAGTTCTTTCAGCTATATGTAGCCTTGTTATGGACGATTATTAACCTTCTGGCGTATGGTGATCTACCAGGGGTGAGTACAAAGGGGTATCATGTATGTTCTATATGCAAGGGTGATAGATTGTCGTTCGAGATATGAGGTAGAATATCCTTCATGGGATATTGACGCTATCTTCTAGAGAACCACATATGGCATAAAAGTAGGTTACACAACGGAAAGATAGAGCGTAGGACTCCCCTAGTGGTGATGAATGAGCATGAAATCTTAAAACAACTAAATCGGTTAGAATTTCTAGTTATGAGTAAATATCCTTGTAAAGGATAAGAAAAGAAAGAGAGCTCTTAATTAGACAAAGAGAAGTTTTTTTTTTTAACTTCCTCACTAGTCGAGACTATTGTTACATCACAAATTTGACGTAATGCACATTGAGAAGAATGTTTGTGACAATTTGGTTTGTACGTTGTTGAATATTGAAGGAAAAACCAAGGATACCACGAATGCTCGGTTGGACCTACAAGATCTAAAGATAAGAAAGGATTTACACCTTATAGAAGTTGGTAACTGATTAGTCAAGCCACACAGGGACTACAAGTTTACTAGCCGCGAGCAAGTTGAGTTTTGCAAGTTCTTGAAATTAGTTAAGTATTCCAATGGATTTCTTTTCTCAAATAATTATATTATTCACAATAATATAATTATTATCATCCTTTTCACAATTTAATTAATTCTATAAACACATATATATAATTAATTATAATTCCCCCAATTTCACCAAATATAAATCCACCAATCACAATTCACTTAAATCAAATCCTTTCACAAAAAATTTCAAATTTAAAATAATTAATTAAATATTTTTTCAACAATATCTAATTAATTCTAATTCCACCAAGATCAAATAATTTCAATAAGGTCAAAATTAAACTTAAGATAATGAAAATTAAAATTACTTACTTTAGGGCATTACATTAGAGGTTATGGTAAAACTTCATTTAAAATGATGTGGTAGAAAGCAACGTGCGACTTGAAGGACATGATCCACTGTGGATTCTTACGACCACCATTTTATATTATATAGAAATGAAGATGCTCTTGACTCGAGCTCTTTCATGCTACTTGACCTCTGAAATTAGGGCTTGGACCTTGACCTCACTCTAGTCTACTCTATTGAAGATCATCCTCCTTAATTCTGTTCCGTCTTTTTTGAGTTACACACATAACTTAACGATATTCTTTTCTTAATTTCTAAATACCATGAATATACATCGTTACATTATTTTTTTTATTATCATCTTCTATATAACCTTTTAGATTAGACTTCAAATCCTTCTATATATTTCTTTCATTTTCTTGGGTTCTTTAAAAAAATATATATTTATTTTTTATTTTTTATTTTTGTCTTTTTCGTTTTCGTTTTCATTGCATTTATTAATATGTCTTATTTTACCTCTAGCAAAACAATGAGGTAAGGTCATCCTTTATGGGATAAAATTTATTAAATCTCATGATACTACTAATTTTGATCACGTGACAGAAATTGCACATAGTGCTAGTCTTATTTCCATACAATGGACTTGAATAATATATCCCAAACTGACTTAAGTGCCCTTTTGCATATTCATAAAATAGTACATATAATAAAGGAACTTACATAAATGTAACAAAACACCAAACTATTTACGGCCCGTATCACAAAATCCATAAGGTTAACCATTTTTTAAATATTTCAGGTTTGCCTTTCCATCTTTATTTTGCGATTCGTCTTTCTCCTGCTATTTCTTTCGTCATCTCCTTCCTGCGATTTCGTCTTTCTTCTTTCCTATTTTTTTCTGCAATTTTTTTCCATCATCTTTCTTATTTTTCAATTCTTTATTTACGTCGTTTTTCTTCTTTTCCTTTTTTTTTTCACCTTTTCATCGTCTTTCTACTTTTTCTTTTCTTTTTTTCGCTGCGATTCCTTTCCATCGTCTTTCTTGTTTTTCTTTTTTTTACGTCGTGTACAAAAAATAGCAAAATCTAAAAGATCGTGTACAAAGAATCTTGAAAAAAATCATTTAGATTGAAGTAGCCAAATGTAACGGTCGTGTAAAAAAGTCAACGATCGTGTAAAAAAATAAAAGAGTGTGTATAAAGAATGTTGAAAGAAATGATTGGAGTAGCCAAATGTAAACAATCATTTTAAAAAAAAAAAAAAGTAAACGATTGTGTAAAAAAATGAAAGATTGTGTATAAAGAATTGAAAAAAAAAACGATCGTGTAAAAAAAAAAGTAAACAATCATGTAAAGAAATCTAAACGATTGTGTTCGAATTAAAAAAATCGTGTACAATTTTGAAAAAAAAAGTCATTTAGATTTGGGTCCCCAAATCTAAACAATAACCAATTTTAAATGTAACCAAATTAAACGATCTAACAAAATTAAAGGAATTGAAAAGATAAATTGTAGTCATATCTAAACGATCGCGTATAAATTGTAGTCATATTTAAACAATGGCGTATAATTGTAGCTATATCTAAACGATCGTTTATCAAACGATAATTAAATCTAAACGGTCGCAAATATATTACGAAATTGTCCTATAGAATATAAATATTTTGTCGCTTTTTTATATTTTTTAAAAAAGCCCACTTCATGATTATTGATCAAATTGAATAGTAATAAATAAAGTTAGTAATATTAGGCAATTGGAAGTTATGCTATGTATGAGTTGTACACGTTAACATCAATGATATCAACATAAAGATATGTTGGAGCAAACTATGTCCTATCTAAATAAACATAATAACATATAATATGGGTATAAAATAGCATTCAACTATAATTAGAAATTTATTGGATGATCAATGTTGTTCATAGAGGAATTCCGAAGAGCAAAGAGTGTGAAATGGTTTTCAAGACCAAAATCGTCTACATTTTTCTTTAGAAGCTGGATTTTTGGATTAGCTAGATAATTTGGGAAAATTAACCATTGATTTATTTCTTTTCTTTGTTGACCATAACAAAATTATCCAAACCTACCTGTTAAAATTTTCATGTTATCAAAATAACATCCTTTTTAAAAAGTATTTTCTGCCTGAGGTCGAAATTGAGATTTTATATAAAAATTAATTTTTTAAACTCTTTATCTAAAACTATCCATTCTTTTTGGCTATATATGGAATAAATCTCCCTAACACGAGTACCCAAATTCATGTCATCTTTCTAAATATTAACTAATTCTTTTCATCTTCTTCAAAATTTAAAAACTATCCTATCAAATAATTAAAATTAAAATAATTAGTAAACAGTATAGATAACCGAAAAAAGAAACTTATACGGATCTCGATTTTGAAATTTCTTGATTCAATTTGACTTTGGACGAGATCACCGTAATCTTTTCAATTGCAAATCTCTGTAAATTCATTTGAAAATTTATATAGTTATAGAACACATCAATTAAGATAAAGATCTGAGAAATTGTGCAAATGATCGACATAGATAATTAAATTAGGAAAAAACTTAAATTTTACTTAACATACGATATAAGATTTAGAAAGATAATATATATTCGAAAGAACTAAAAAGAACCTCCATGCTAACTAATACTGTCCGAAATTTTTCAAGGTTTTGTCAATCACGACAAATACCGATAAAAGCTAGGTTGGTTAGGAGAGTTTCCTAACTTTGTACAAGACCAATTTGAATGGATTCTTTTGTCTCAATGTAACTTCTAAAGATCTGTGTGTGTGTGTAACAGATTGTAGATGAATGACAACAATTGGTTAATTTTAGCCATTTTCAACAAAAGAAAAAAAAGAAAAGTTCATGATGGCATTTTAAACTCGAAACTGAACAACAAAACCACAGAGTTCACTCTAAAATACTTGATTAATTACAAATCTCACATCTTCACAACACAAAACTCGGTACATTTCATACATTAGATTCAGCAAAGCACCCTTTTGCAACACACCATACATAATTTCAACCATTTTGGTATGATCTTTCTTATATCATCACATCTCATCTTTAGCGACTTTGATATCAGTTTCTCCAACAGAAGGCCTTTCCCCCACAACACTTATAATCTTAGGCTGCTTCCTTCTCTCTTCCACTAATTTAGGCACTCTGATTATGAGCACCCCATCTTCAAGACTTGCCTTAATTCCATCCAAATCTGCATTTCCAGGTATCCTAAATTGCCTCCAAAATTTCCCATTTACCCTCTCTGCTCTGTGCCACTTCTCTCCTTCCTCAGTCACCATCGCCGCCTCCGTCTCCGCCTTCCGTTCGCCGCTGATCCTTAATACTCTGTTCTCCTCCAACTCCACTTTCACATCTTCCTTCTTCATCCCTGGAATGTCTATCAAGATCTTGTGCTCAAATGGTGTCTCTTTCCAATCCACTTGTGCCAACGCCATAGTTTCCATTCCCGTTGGGACTGTTAGAGGCATTTGTTCAAGAATTCTAAATGGATCGTCGGACGGCACCACCGTGCCCCACGGCGCTCCAGTGTACGGCATGAAGCTCTCAGTGTGCTGCGCTGCCATGAACGCCACCGTGAGGAGGCAGAGGATGGCTGGAATTTGGTTGCCCATTTGAGAGTTTGGATTTGTAGGAAAATGAAGGTTGATTTGTTGTAGGCTAAGTTGGTGTTTTAAGACAATTTTTTTGGAAATATAAGGGAGGTTGGTTGATGGGATTATATAGAGAAGGGCAAAAGAGAAATGGTATTTGGAATTATTATTTTGATTGGAAGTTTGTAGATGGTTCTTGTAATTTGGAGATTTTTCTTTTTCCTTTTTAAATTTATATGTATTTTACTTTGGAAAAAGGATAATTTAGTTGGAATGTTCGAGACTCATCAAGATGTTGGATGGTCTCAGGGTCACCCTACTAGTTCTACATACTGTGGGGTTTCTACAAAAAGTACTTAGGAATTGACATTTTATTAAATTACTTCTTTGGTGTGTTTTGCTCCAAAATACTTAAAATTACTTTGTTTTATATTCAGTTTTCACTGCCTTTACCTTAAATAAATACGTTTAGCTATATAATTATCTAAATATTTTTTTTATTGTTTACACGAATAGTCAAAACTATTATTTTAAACAAATGTCTATCCTAATCTAATTCATCTTTTCAACTATTTTTACTATTCAATTTCATTTTCTAAAAATATAATAATTATAATAATACCAAAAGATAAGTTTCACGCAATAATAAACCCCACTTTACCTTTTAAAATCTACACAAGTAGTGGAAATTTTATTTTTTTTCTTAAATTAAAAATTGATACCTCATGAATAAAACCAAGAAGATTTGATGGAGAAACAATGTATGTTTGTTATATGCAATAGGGATAAAGCGAAGTTTGTTGCCTAATTCCATGAAAAAATAAACTTATAATTGTGTTCCTTGCCTTAAATGTAGTAGTAGAAGTACATATAGAACTACAGAGGAGTTTTGATTCTGTATTAAATTGCTTATAGAGAAAAATACAAAAAAGGGAAGTTTTGATAAAATAAAAAGTAAATGATACAAAGTAAGAAGTAAATGATAATAGTAAAAAGTAAATGGTACAGATAAATGACGAACCACAACCGCAAAGATCTGATGAGACCACACCTGAGAAGACCCACGTCGGAGATGACCCACGCCGGAGAAGAATACCCACGTCGATGAAGACAACGATGGAGAGGAAAAAGTAATTAAGGAAAAAGAAAGAAAATCTGAGGAAGGAAAAGAGAGAAAATGTGGACGAAGAGAGGAAGAACGATTTTGATGGGAATTAGTAGGGATTTCATAGCCTAAATTATATTACACATTGAACCATTTTTTTTAACCTATTACGTAAAAGTCTTGGGCTAATTACTCAAATTTATCTTTATTAGAATAATATTTTTTTTAATTATCAATAACCATATTTATATTATATCAATCATAACTTCCTTAATTATTAATACATATATTTATATTTATTAATGTAATATTTATTAACTTTAGACTGATTAAAATAGGGTATAAATTATTATCTTATATAATAATAATATTTTTTAAATTATCCTAAAAAATAAAAAAAAATATTTTTAATTTCATCCCCAACAAAAAGTTAATTTCTCACTATTATCAATTTCGATGCCGGCATTCTTCTTCGATTTCTATTACAAAAAATATTTGTTTTTTCTTCTTCCCTTCCAATTTGCTTCTTGTGATATAGTTAGTCTTTTTTTCCTAGATTATTTATTCTTCCGTTTCGTAGTATGTATTTTCTTTCTTCAAAAATTTGTTCTTTCTTCTTCCGTTTTATAGCATATATTTCGGTAATGTTTCTCATATCTTTATTTTTCACATATGCTACTAAATAATACATTTATGTTTTGTTATTTGTTACATATATATTACTGCATATATTCAATAATATATACACAGATTTTTTTTTCTCATGTTCTGTAATTTTTTTTTTACTCAATTTAACAAATTGAAAACACAATCTTTCATTCATAAAATATGCAATGTATTGTTTCATATATATTATTCATAAATCGATTTAACATATCCTATTTTTCGGTAAATGTATGTCAATTTATATGATTTATTGTATATATGAAAGGGTATATATATACTAAATAACAGAATCGATGTATCATATTTTTGTGAAAATTGTATATCAACATACATTTATAAATTTTATATATTAAGTGGTATATATCTAAATGCAATATTACGAAATCGAAGTTTAAAATGTTTCAGAAAATCTACGATGTAATGGAGTAAGGAAAAACATGAGGAATCGAGGAAGACAACTAACCGAAAGTAAGAAAATAACAAAAAAATGAAATAAACTAAGAATCGGTCAAGAACAAAACTGGAATCGGTGATGGAGGAAATAAGATTATGTGAATAAGGAAACTGGATGTACCGGAATTGAAAGAATGTTACGATTTTTCGATAACAGAATCGAGCTTACTTGAATAAACATATGATATTCTACGGTTACGGGATGTCCATATATATGTATTATGGTAAATAAGAAGAGATATATATCTATAAAAAAACATAACACACAGATCATATTTGTCAATTATTGTATGTCAATTTATGTATATTATTGTATATATGAAGGGGTATATATTTAAAAAAATAAAAGAACACACATATCATATTAATCGGTTACTGTATCTTAATTTATATGCATTATTGTATATATGAAGGGATATATATAAACTAATTCACATAACAAACAATTGAAATTCCTTGGGGACTGTATGTAATAAATATATGCATTGTTATATATGAAATGGTATATGTCTACAACAAATTTTTTGAAATTTAACATTAAACGTTCTTGGAATACTACGATTTAATGGAGTGCAGAAAAATATAATGAATTAAGAAAAACAATTGACCGGATGCATGAGGAGAACGAAAGGACGAAATAAATTGAGATTATGTGAATAACGGAATCAGAATCGATGATGAACGAAATATAAGAAGATGAAGAATGAAACTGGATGGAATTGGTGAAGAAATTCAATAACTTTCCGATGGAGGATGTACCGGAATTGGTAGAGAAATTGGATAAATTGCAGGTGGCAGATGTAATAGAGAAGAATAATTGTTGATGACGGAGATGAGGATGTAAGAATTATGCGGCTGATGAATAATTAAGAAAGGGAATTTTGGAAATTATTTCCATATTCAAAAATATATTATTTGATGATAATTTAAAATAATTATATCAGGTAACGCTTTTTCATTAATAATTAAGATTTTATAGTAATTAAGATCATAATTAAGGAAGTTATAATTTACACAATAATGTTAAATATAATATAAATAAATAAAATATAATTCTTAATTTCAAATTACCTATATAATTAATGTAATTATAAGTTAAAATTGTCCTAGGAATTCCTAATTAAGTAAAAAAAAAATATTTTAGGATATCTATGATTTCATAGTTAAATTAGGTCTTTTCTCTAGATCTTTCTAAAAAAAAGGATAACAAGGGATAAAACAATCTTTTTGGAGTTATTTTGAAAAATGGAAAAACCCTTTTTATTTCTATGTTTAACAAATGGCACTTATGACATGTGCATGGTATTTATAATATACCACATTGCAGATCATGTCTCGGTAATTAATCTTTGTTATACATTTATGAGTCTGCAAAATATAACAACTCCTATCATAATCAATTGGTTTTATTTTAACAACTTTATTCAATTTTACTAATTTCAAAATAATCAAATTATTATCTTTTATTAGTCGAATCTCATCTGTTGATTTTATTTTAAAATAACTTTAATTGGTTGAATCTCAAGCTTTAATAATTAGTAGATTAAAATTAGTTTTCATATTAGATCTTATTTTATTTTTTAAATTTGATTTTTTCTTAAAAATAGTCAATATGTTTTGTTCCTGTCATGAACCCTAGACTTTTAAAAGTCTTGTTCAATGAGAAGATGGGATGAAAATAATCGTTATCATAACTTCCATTTTGGTTGAAGTGCATGTCTCATTGAACACATATTTCAATTAGCTTGTTTATATAATTCAACCTAATCTTTTTTCCTCTTCTGAATATTTAATTTCTCGAATTACGTTGTATCGTGATGGTTGCAGCAATCCTAATGTCATTACGGGATAAAGCAACGTTTTAGGGATCATTTTGGAAAATGGCAAAATCATTTTTTCTTTTAATTTTTAGCAAATGACATTCTTTATATGTGCATGGTATTTTATAAAATACTAAAATACTCATATTCTCAAACTATAATTATTTCGTCTCTAGAGTGTAATTAATTTGTGTGTTATGCATTTATGAACCTTTAATTATTTTTGATGTGGTAAAGATATAGCAACTTAAATCATAACTTCTTTCTAATATCTTGAAACTCAACTAATTGATTCAACATTTTAACAACTTTATTCAATCTTACTAATTCCAAAATAATCAAATTATTAGTTTTCATTTTGGAGAATCTCAACGATAGATTTTATTTCAAAATAACAAAATTATTATTATTCAAAATTAGAGAATCTCAACTATAGATTTTATATCAAAATAACATTAATTGGTTGAATCTCAAAATAACCAAATTATTATTTTGAATTTGAAAGAATCTCAACCATTGATTTGTTTACCAATTACCTTAATTGAATTTCAAACTAACAAAATTATTATTTTTCGAATTGGAGAATCTCAACGATAGATTTTATATTTTATTTCAAAATAAACTTAATCGAATTTCAAAATAACAAAATTATCATTTTCCAAAATTGGAGAATCTCAACGATAGATTTTATATCAAAATAACATTAAACTATTTATGGTCCGTATAACAAGTCCATTGAGGAAATTATTTTTTTAGAATTCCTTATTCCCTTACTCTTTTCTAACGATTTTTTAAATATGTCCTGATTTTTTCACGATCGTTGTTTCCGAGTTATTCATCTCGTCTTTTATATATCTTTCTTTGCCTTTTTCGTAATTTTCGACAACATTCGCTCTCATATTCATCATCTTCGATAACATCGTTTCTCTTCTTGTCATCTTAGACAATCAAGACCTTCTATATTGCTCTATTGATATTGTCTCAATGATTTTGGTTTCGGTATGTAGAAATATTGTTTTTTGTTTAAACTATTTAGTTGATTATAAAATTTCGTGAAGAATTATATATTGTGGCATCAAGATAGAATGTTTAGAATATGTAGGTATTAATGTAAGCCATTTTGTATTTCGTTATGAAGATTTTTGAAGATTTTAATGATTGTTTATGTCGAAATAAGAATTTATATTTCAGTATGAATGTCGTTTTTGTTTTTTGTTGTTTGTAAGAATTTAAAGTCTTTTTTGTTTAGAACTTAAGAACAACTTTAAGAATTGTGTATTTCATTATGAAGATCGATAGTTTAAAGTTTTTCACGATAATTTTGATTGAATTACTCGATTGTTTATCTCTATTAACATCATCGTTTACCAATATAGAGACGATTGTTTTGCTATATGAATAAGATCGTTCATCTTTATGAACACCAAAATTTTCAATTTTTTTTTATCAGTGTCTTTAAACAATCATGTATCTAAGTTAATACGATGGTTTAAACGATTAGCATATTTGAACGATCGTTTAGTTTATTTTATACAATGGTTTGATTTATTTTATATGATCGTCTATTGTTGTTAAATGATCGTTTAGTATTTATTATCTTTTTTGCACGATCTTTTAGTACATTTTATTCTCTTATTATGTGATAGATATTTATTTAATTCTTTCTTTCACCATTAAATACTTAATTATATTTTCTTTATTTCCATATTAGAATATCTACTCCTATTGTTGTTTTTTATGGGGTTTAATTGAATGGCTGCAATGTTTACAAGAATTACTGAGTGACCGAAATTTTGGTAGATATGCGAGTCAGCTTTAATTCTTTGGTTGCTTTGACAAGTGAACAAATTGAGTTGGATGAATCAGTAGAATTATATGTTTTAATTGATTTTGGTAAAAGCAATGTTCAAACTGTTGTGCCAATAAAGAAAGACAATGATGTTGCATAGTATTTAGCTTTTGCTGTAATTGCAACTAGTAGACATCTATTAGTTGCCAATGTAAGTGTTGATTCTTTGGGAATGTCTTCTTCATCTAGTAGTGTACGGGAAAATGTTGATATGTCACTGAATATAGGTTCTTCTTCTGTTTTAAATGATGAAGTTATAAGAGACATCTCTTATTATTCTGATTTGAAGGAAAAATGTTTATTTGAAAGTAAAGAAGTGCTTTCAAAGTATTTTTTTTATGATAGCAGTGAAGACCAACTTTCAATTTAGGACTACAGTATCAAATTTGAGGTCTCTTGAATTTAGATGTCTACAAGAAGGATGCAAGTGGTATGTTCGAACATCTCGTTATAAGAAGAGTGATTTGTGGATGCTATGAAAATACACTTCTGACCATGAACGTTCATTGAGTAATGCCCAAAGTTATCACATGCAAGCTTCTTCAACATTAATTGGCAGTTGTTTGATAGATGATTTTAGATTCATGTCTACTGCTAGTTCCATTCCTAAAGAGATTGTGCACAAGGCTCATACAAATCTTGGAGTTAATATAAGTTACCAAAAAGCTTGGAGGGCGAAAGAACATATGGTAAAAATATTACATGGTGATGCAGTTGAATCGTATGCATTGATTCCAAGATTCTTTGATAAATTGGTTGAATCTAACCCAGATATGATCTCATTTGAATATTAAATTTAAATTTATTTTCACATAGATGTGGATAGACTAAAATCATAGTCTATCTAGATAGACCATTATTAGCATCTTTCACATTCTTCTTGTTCTTTTTTGTTTGTTCTAATATAATGTTTTTGTAATTATTATTAGGTACATGCACTATTTTAGAAATGGATGATAGTGGTCATTTCAATTTTGCTTTATGGTTTTTGGTGCATCAATTGAGGGGTGAAAATATTGTAGACCTATTATTTCTGTTGATGGGACATTTTTAAAATGTAAGTTTGGTGGCATCCTATTAACAGTCTCATCACAAGATGGTAACAATCAAATCTTCCCTCTTGCTTTTGCCATTGTGGATTCTGAAAATGATGTATCATGGACATGGTTTTTTTAAGAAGATAAGAGGTAGTTTTTCAGAGCGGGCTAATTTAGTCATTATTTCTAATAGGCATCTTAACATCCCTAAAGGAGTTTTAAGAGTGTTTTCTGATGTTGAGTATTGTGTGTACATAAAACATCTTTTAAGTAACTTGAAACTCCATTTTAAGGATCCACTACTTGATAAATATTTCTTTAGCTATGCTTATGCCTACACCATTGATGAATTTGAGTATCACATGAGATGCATGGAGTTGGTATGTCCAAATATCAGAAATTATCTTAGTAGTGTTGGTTTTAAGAAGTGGTCTCGGACATATTCACGTAGAAAAAGGTATTAAATGATGACATCAAATCTATATATATCTGATCTATACAGAGATTAAAATCTATTTTTATTATTTTTTTAATTGTCTTTATTTGTCATATGTATTAGGTTGATCCAATTAGTATGATTGAATACCAAGTAACGAATGGAAATCAACAGTTGATTGTGAAGTTAAATGTGGGATGTTATAGTTATCGAGTATGGGATGTTGAAGAAATTCCTTGTGCGCAAGCTCTTGCAGTTCTACGAATGCTTAATTTAGATACCTATTCTCATGTATCTGAGTTTTATTATAGTGAAACACTATCAGCAACATACAGTGGTTGTATTCAACTTGTTGGATCTTATTTCGATTAGAGAGTTGTAGATTTTGTGATGAAAAATATTACCTCCAGTCTTTAAACAGCAAGCTGGAAAACCAAAAAAACAAAGAATTCCATCTGTTGGTAAATTTAGTAGTTCAACGAGATGTTCCAATTGAAATCGTAAAGGACATAATAGTAGGACTTGTAAGCAAGGTTTGAACAATTAATGACAATGTGCAATCTCTTTCTTTCATTATCATGTATAAACGTTTTTTATATTAAAGTTGGTGGAGATTTAATATCGCTTATACATTAGTTTGGTATATATAAACGATTATTTAATATCGTTTAGACTTTACTAGATGATCGTTTATGTTTGACAATTGTACGTTCACATATAGTTTACGAAATCGGTTTGACTTAAGTACGTGGTGGTGTATTATGTCTTAGATATGATCATTTAGATTAATTGAAAAATACGCGATCCTTTAGACATTAGTGTGGTATATATAAATGATCGTCTAATATCGTTTACATGTATAAAGAAGATCGTTTAGACTTTACTAAATGATCGTTTATGCTTGATAATTGTACGTTTACATATAGTTTACGAAATCGGTTTGACTTAAGTACGTGGTGGTGTATTATGTCTTAGATGATCGTTTAGATTACTTGAAAAATGTGCGATCCTTTAGACATTAGTGTCGTATATATAAAAAATCGTTGAATATAGTTTACATGTATTAAGAAAATCGTTTAGGCTTTACTAAATGATCATTTATGCTTAATAATTGTACGTTTACATATAGTTTACAAAATTAGTTTGACTTAAGTACGTGGTGGTGTATTATGTCTTAGATGATCGTTTAGATTAATCGAAAACTACGCGATCCTTCAGACATTAGTGTGGTATATATAAACGATCATTTAATATCTTTTACATGTAGTAAAAAGATCGTTTAGACTTTACTAAATGATCGTTTATGTTTGATAATTGTACGTTTACATATAGTTTACAAAATCAGTTTCACTTATGGTGGTATATTATGTCTTAGATGATCATTTAGATTAATTGGAAAATACGCGATCCTTTGACATTAGTTTCGTATATATAAACGATCGTTTAATATCGTTTACATGTATTAAGAAGATCGTTTATACTTTACTAGATGATCGTTTATGCTTGATAATTGTACGGTTACATGTAGCTTACGAAATCGTTTGACTTAAGTACGAGGTGGTGTATTATATTTTAGATATTGCTGTGGTATATATAAACAAATCGCTTAATATTGTTTACATGTATTAACAAGATCGTTTATTCTTTACTATATGATCGTTTATGCTTGATAATAGTACGTTTTCATATAGTTACGAAATTGGTTTGACTTAAGTACGTGGTGGTGTATTATGTCTTAGATGATCGTTTAGATTAATCGGAAAATACGCGATCTTTTAGACATTAGTGTGGTATATATAAACAATTGTTTAATATCATTTAAATGTATTAAGAAGATCGTTTAGACTTTACTATATGATCGTGTGATTTGTATCGCCTGATCGTGTATGCTTTATAATTGTATATTTACATATATACTTTACTAAAACATCGTTTAGACTAATTGGAAAATACGTGATTCTTTTAGACATTAGTGTGGTATATATAAACAATCGTTTAAAGCTATATACACGATCTTTTACATTTCTCTACATGAATGTTTTTATATCTGTAACGCCCCAAAAATTTAGATAATTTTGGAGTTAGTTATCTTAATTTTGTTTATCTAGATTTAATTTATTGGGCGTTATTTTGAATCCAATTAATGAGAATTATTTGATTTAGGTGGGAATTGAAATCTATTAAACATTTCTTGGATGAATATTTAATTAATTAGAGGTTTTGACACGTGGTGTTTGTTGAGTTTTTATTAAATGGTAGGTTAAGAGGATTAAGTAAAGTTGTGGATTTTTAGTGTTGTTGAACTTGAATTTAATTAAATAATTATGGATGTTATTTAATTAAATTGTCGGGTGAAAAGTTTGTTGGAGATTTGATAATTATAAGTATATGTGGAAATGTATATATAATTATTATGTTAATGGAAAAGATAATTATATTTGTTGAAATATAATTATTTAAGGAAAAGATAGTTGTATTTTGGGGAAAGGATATTTATTAAAGGAGAAAAAGTAAAATAATTATATTTTGGGAAAATATAATTATTTGTAAAAGGATAATTAATTACTTTGGAGAAAGATAAACAATAATTAATTATTGTGGAAGATAATTAATTACTTTGGAGAAAGATAAATAATAATTAATTATCCACAATAATTAATTATTTTGGAGAAAGATAAATAATAATTAATTATTGTAGAAGATAATTAATTATTTTGGAGAAAGATAAATAATAATTAATTATTTTCCACGATAAATATTGATTCTGGAGTGAAATTGTTATGGTTGGGTTAATTTAATTCATGTTGGAAGTTATAAGTGATTTATTGGAAAAGATTTGATTGATTAAAAGAATTGAGGATTTAAGTTAATTTGAGATTTTGGAGGGAAAAGTTAGTTTTGGTGGAATTGTAATTAATTGAGTATATATATGTGGATATATATATTTAATTAATAATATGGAAAAGTGAAGTTAATTATATGATGAAATATAATTATATTTGTTTAGAAAAGAAGATAATCCATGAGAAAAGAGATGGTTGATTTGATTGGACGAAAAAGATATATATTTATTTAAAAGAGAAAATGATGGTTTAAATAAATATATATGTTTATTGTAGATTTTGGTGAGAGAAAAATAATAATAATAAAGAAGTATTATTATTATTACTAATGGTTATAAAAGCCTAAGATTAAGGCATTTATTTAGGAAAGATAATGGGAATAAAGATATATGTATATTTTTTGGTATTATATATATATATATATCCTAAAAGGAAAAGGAAAAGGAAATAATAATTATTGTTATTGTTATTATTTGGGTCTATAAATAGCATTAGAATGCTTAAGATGGAAATAAAGGAAAAAGAAAAAGGTTCTTTATCTTCTTCTCTAAGATAACCCTCTGTAGTCGCCGCCGCCTCATCAGTTGAAGTTAAGATTGGTCTCTTTGGAAGCTTGAGGATTTAAAGTGATGAATTTTTCATCAAGGATAAGAGGATTTTCCAACCTCCATTTGAGTAACCTTGGTAAGCCAATGAAATTAAATTAATATTTTATTAATTTAATTTTGGATCTATTTGGGGTTTCTGTAAAGGTTCAATTGCCTAAACTTTTTAAGATTTAAATGTAACGCCCAGCTTTTCTTTTCGTTTTTCTTTTATTTTTTTTTTTTTTTTTATTTCTTTTGTCTTGCTGGAATTAATAGGGGGAAACCCTTATTAAACTAAGGTTGGAATTTATTCTATTTTTTTTTTATTTATTAAAGGAGGATTTAATCAATTAATTAGTAGCAACTAATTTATAAGCTTGGAAAGGGTCAAGGGTGTTTCATTGAAGAGAGAGAGAAGAGAGATACTTTTGGAAATAAATAATAAAATAATAGAAAGGAAATTAGTTTCTCTCTTATTTAAAGAGCCTTGGAACCCGTGCTAATTTAATTCAAAAAAAAAAAGAGAGAAGAAAAGAGAAGGAGAGGAAACCCTAACTCCCAACCACGCCGCCGCCGCCGCCTGTCGTCCGCCTCAGGCCGCCGCGCCAGTCTCCCAGCCGTCGAGGGTCGGTTCACGCCAAGCCGCCGCACGCCGAGCAAACCGAAGCCACGCAGCCGTAAGCCGACGCCCTCGCCGAATCGAAGCCCCGAGCCGCGACGTCTCAGTCGGGAGTCGAAGCCGCAGCCGTGCCGCTCGTCTGCCGGGAAGCGGAAAAGCCGAAGCCGTCTCCCTCAGCCAGCCGTAGTACCGCGCCGCTTCTGAAAGCCGAAGCCGGAACTCGCCGCGCCGCTTCGATCGGAGGAGGATAGCTCAGCCACGCCGCACCGCTGAGATCCGACGCAGCGCAGCCGGATCGTTCGTCAGCCAGCCGCCGCGCCGACGGGAATCCAGCAGCTAAGCCTCGCGCGCCGCCAGCCGTCGAACCCGAACCCGGAGCCGCTCCGCATCCGCGCGCCCTAACCCGAAGCCGATTCCGCGTGCGAGCCGCGTCCGCGTGCGAGCCGCGTTCGCGTGTGAAGCCGCGCCGCGCGCTTCTGCGTAGCCGAGCCGCGTCTCCCCCTGTTGCAAGCCGAGCCGCACGCGTGAACCCCTGTGTCAAAGCCGAGCCGCGCCTGCGCCAAGCCGAGCCGGTCCCTGTCCTCTTCCAGCCGAGCCGCCAAGACCAATTTGGCTCCATCCACCTACATTTTGGTAACTTAATTAATTATTGTGGCATTTTCCCAGTAAGACTCCCTGGTCCGGACGTAAATTAAATTATTTTAGGACTAAGTTAAGTTATTTTTCCTAAGGGCGTCTTGGACCGAGTGACCGGTGCGGCGAGAGACTCTCTTCAGTAGGGACTCATCCACTGCAACCTTTTCTGGGGTAAGTTATTTCAACGTAGTCTTAACCGTTAATCGTTGGTGACCTAATTACGGACTTTGGCGTTATTAAATATTTAGGATCCCGTTGCTTGGAAAGCACACGTGTCTTGCGGTTAGGACTCGTCGGGTGAATCTCCAGGTAAGAGATTCCACTACTGGCTTCATGTTTAGAAGTGTGAGACTATGTATGCTCCAATTTCTCTCATGTTATGAATTAAACAGTACAATGCCTGAAATAAATGTTAGCATGATATAACTGATGATGTGATTAGACTTTAGCCCGTCATGTTTGGCGAGAGCTGTTGTGGCCATGCGGCGAATGTCGAGATGGAGAGTGTAGAGATGATTTATGTGATATGTTTCATACTGATGCCATGTGTATGTATACTGCAAGTAGGGTACCTGTTAGCTTAGTCTGTTAGAGTCGTACCTGCATGGGTGTCCTACGGGATCACCACCTATTGAGGACTGTGTGGTCCGACGGGACACCAGTCTAGCATGAGATAGATATGACTCGAGTGACTCGACGGGGTCCTCGCATCCCGACTGTCCTAGGTGTCCCCCGGGGCACCGAAGACCAGAGCTACGTTCCTACGGGAGCGCATGTTGCACGTGTTCGGGAACGTGCCAGAGATTGGGTACCAGTTTCAGGACTCTGACAGGAAGCTAACAGGCACCTAGTGGGACCAGTAGTGGGTCCCTTACTGAGTATTTTTTTTTACTCACTCTCTTCATTTTATGTTTTCAGGTAGAGGACGAGGCAAGGGCAAGGGCAAGCTGGCGAGCGACCCGAAGTGACCGTGGAGGGCCATAGGGACTACTGCTTCCGCTTATCCTTATTTTAGATTTTCGTAATTGAGTTTGAAACCTTTTCATTACTTGCCATCTTTTATGTAGATAGGGCCCGAGTAGGACATCAGAACGCATTTACACTTTTTGCATGGCTATCTTGTTTAACTTTTTCACAAATGGAATTTCTTAAACCGTATGCTTTTTAATAAATTTTATGACTTAAACCACTGGTTCTATATTGAGTAATGACTTCGATTCAGTATAAGGAGTTGGGTCGTTACAGTTGGTATCAGAGCCAAGTGTTTTAGGTTCTGTAGACTGACCTACGATGTAAGTCATTTTGTTTTGGTTTTACTTCACCCTATGGCTATACGGTCCTTCAGCACTCGCCAGGTATGCCTAAAGCCTTGCTAATGTTAAGATTACGATTTTGCCTGAATAGTCTAGATCTAGAGATAGGGCGTTAAGTTCTTGTGGTGAAAAGTTTGTTGGTGAATTTTAGGGAGAATGCCGCCACGTAGAGGTGCACGCCGAGGAGGTGGTAGGGGAGGCAGAGGTGCCGGTCGTGGCCAGCCGGAGGCGCCACCTGCTGCACCGGCAGTCGACCCAAATGCACCGGTCACCCAGGCGGATCTCGCCGCGATGGAGCGGCGCTATCAGGACATGCTGCAAGCTGCTTTGGCGCCTTTCCTAGCCGCCCAGCAGAACCAGGCCGCCCAGCAGAACCAGGCCGCCCAGCAGAACCAGGCCGCCCCTGCTCAGGCCCAAGCCGTTGTTCCTCCAGCCCCTGAGGAAGCTCCACCAGTACCAGTTCAACTGTCGGCCGAGGCGAAACACTTACGGGACTTTAGGAAGTATAATCCTAAGACCTTTGACGGATCTATGGACAACCCCACAAAGGCCCAAATGTGGTTGACGTCCATAGAGACTATTTTCCGGTACATGAAGTGCCCAGAAGACCAGAAGGTGCAGTGTGCAGTCTTCTTCTTGGAGGACCGAGGCACCGCCTGGTGGGAGACCGCTGAGAGAATGCTGGGGGGCGATGTCAGTAAGATAACTTGGGAGCAGTTCAAGGAGAACTTCTATGCTAAGTTCTTCTCTGCCAATGTGAAGCACGCCAAGCTGCAAGAGTTCCTAAACTTGGAGCAAGGCGACATGACGGTGGAGCAGTACGACGCCGAGTTCGATATGCTGTCCCGCTTTGCTCCCGATATGGTAAGGGATGAGGCTGCCAGGACGGAGAAATTCGTTAGAGGACTCAGGCTAGACATTCAGGGCATTGTCAGAGCTCTCCGCCCAGCCACGCATGCTGATGCACTACGTATAGCACTGGATTTGAGCCTGCCTGAGAGAGCCGATTCGTCTAAGGCTGCCGGCAGAGGGTCAGCCTTGGGACAAAAGAGAAAGGTTGAGACGCAGCCTGACGTAGCACCGCAGCGAACACTGAGATCAGGAGGTGTTTTCCAGAGACACCGACGGGAGCTGGCAGCAGCCGGGAGGACGCTGAGAGAGCTACCCGCTTGTACTACCTGTGGGAGAGTCCACGGAGGTCGTTGTTTGGCTGGAAGTGGAGTCTGTTTCAGATGTAGACAGCCGGGGCATACTGCTGATGTGTGTCCTCGGAAACCCTTTGAGACGACACCGCCCCAGCCTTCTGCGGCCCAGCAGGGGAGAGTTTTCGCCACTACCCGGCAGGAGGCCGAGCGAGCTGGCACAGTGGTGACAGGTACGCTCCCAATTTTGGGGCATTATGCTTTTGTGCTATTTGACTCTGGGTCATCCCACTCGTTTATATCCTCAGTTTTCGTTCAACATGTGGGTTTGGAGGTAGAACCCTTGGGTAGTGTTTTGTCGGTTTCTACTCCATCTGGGGAGGTCCTGTTGTCCAAAGAACAAATAAAGGCATGTCGGGTAGAGATAGCGAATCGTATGTTAGACGTGACCTTGCTAGTGTTAGACATGCAGGATTTTGATGTGATACTAGGCATGGATTGGCTGTCAGCCAACCATGCAAATATAGACTGTTTTGGCAAGGAAGTTATCTTCAACCCTCCCTCCGGGGCTAGTTTCAAATTCAGGGGGGCAGGCATGGTATGTATACCCAAGGTCATCTCAGCCATGAAGGCTAGTAAACTACTCAGCCAGGGTACTTGGGGCATCTTGGCAAGCGTAGTGGATATTAGAGAGCCAGAAGTTTCCCTATCTTCCGAACCAGTGGTGAGGGAGTACCCCGACGTTTTCCCAGACGAACTCCCAGGACTTCCGCCGCCCAGAGAAGTAGACTTCGCCATCGAGTTAGAGCCGGGCACTGCCCCTATCTCGAGGGCCCCTTACAGAATGGCTCCAGCCGAGCTAAAAGAGTTGAAGGTCCAGTTACAGGAGTTGCTGGACAAAGGCTTCATCCGGCCCAGTGTGTCACCTTGGGGAGCCCCAGTATTGTTCGTGAAGAAGAAGGATGGGTCGATGCGCCTTTGTATTGACTATCGAGAGCTGAACAAGGTGACAGTCAAAAACCGCTATCCCTTGCCCAGGATTGATGACTTGTTCGATCAGTTGCAGGGAGCCACTGTCTTTTCCAAGATCGACCTGCGATCGGGCTATCACCAGTTGAGAATTAGGGATGGTGACATTCCCAAGACGGCCTTTCGATCGAGGTACGGACATTATGAGTTCGTGGTGATGTCTTTCGGCTTGACTAACGCTCCTGCAGTGTTCATGGATTTGATGAACAGGGTGTTTAAGGAATTTCTAGACTCGTTCGTCATAGTCTTCATTGACGACATCCTGATTTACTCGAAAACCGAGGCTGAGCACGAGGAGCACTTGCACCAGGTGTTGGAGACTCTTCGAGCCAACCAGTTGTATGCCAAGTTCTCCAAGTGTGAATTCTGGTTAAAGAAGGTGACGTTTCTTGGCCACGTGGTTTCCAGTGAAGGAGTTTCAGTGGATCCCGCAAAGATTGAAGCGGTGACCAATTGGCCTCGACCGTCCACGGTTAGTGAAATTCGAAGTTTTCTGGGCTTGGCAGGTTACTATAGGAGGTTCGTGGAAGACTTCTCTCGTATAGCCAGCCCGTTGACCCAGTTGACCAGGAAGGGAACCCCTTTTGTATGGAGCCCAGCATGCGAGCGCAGCTTTCAGGAGCTTAAACAGAAGCTAGTGACTGCACCAGTCCTGACAGTGCCCGATGGTTCGGGAAACTTTGTGATCTATAGTGATGCCTCCAAGAAGGGACTGGGCTGTGTCCTGATGCAGCAAGGTAAGGTAGTTGCTTATGCCTCCCGCCAGTTGAAGGTTCATGAGCAGAACTACCCTACCCACGACTTGGAGTTGGCAGCTGTAATCTTTGCACTGAAGATATGGAGGCACTACCTGTACGGTGAGAAGATTCAGATTTACACCGACCATAAGAGCCTGAAGTATTTCTTCACTCAGAAGGAGTTGAATATGAGGCAGAGGAGGTGGCTCGAGCTGGTGAAAGACTACGACTGCGAGATCCTTTACCACCCAGGTAAAGCAAATGTAGTGGCTGACGCGCTGAGTAGGAAGGTTGCACATTCAGCAGCGCTAATCACCAAGCAGGCCCCCTTACTCAGGGATTTTGAGAGAGCCGAGATTGCAGTCTCAGTGGGTGAGGTTACCGCACAGTTGGCTCAGTTGTCAGTTCAGCCAACCTTGAGGCAAAAGATCATCGCTGCTCAATGGAATGATCCTTACTTGGCCGAGAAGCGTCGTATGGTGGAGACAGGGCAAGGTGAAGACTTCTCCATATCCGCTGACGATGGCCTTATGTTTGAGGGACGCTTGTGTGTACCGGAAGACAGCGCAGTTAAGACGGAGCTTTTGACCGAGGCTCACAGTTCCCCGTTTACCATGCACCCTGGAAGTACGAAGATGTATCAGGACTTAAGGAGTGTCTATTGGTGGAGGGGCATGAAGAGGGATGTGGCAGACTTTGTCAGTAGATGCTTGGTGTGCCAGCAGGTGAAGGCACCTAGGCAGCATCCAGCAGGGTTGCTGCAACCCCTGAGTGTGCCAGGGTGGAAGTGGGAGAGTGTGTCGATGGATTTTATTACGGGACTGCCCAAGACCCTAAAGGGCTACACGGTGATCTGGGTTGTGGTCGACAGACTCACGAAGTCGGCCCATTTCGTGCCAGGAAAATCCACTTACACTGCCAGTAAGTGGGGGCAGTTATACATGACAGAGATTGTGAGACTACATGGAGTACCCGTATCCATCATTTCAGACAGAGACGCTCGTTTCACATCGAAGTTCTGGAAGGGACTTCAACTTGCCTTAGGTACGAGGCTGGACTTCAGCACGGCATTCCACCCCCAGACCGATGGTCAGACAGAGAGATTGAACCAGATGTTGGAAGATATGCTGCGGGCCTGCGTGCTAGAGTTTTCAGGAAGTTGGGACTCCCGTCTGCATCTGATGGAGTTTGCCTATAACAACAGCTACCAGGCTACCATCGGTATGGCACCGTTCGAGGCTCTGTATGGCAAGTGCTGTAGATCCCCGGTCTGCTGGGGCGAGGTTGGAGAGCAGAGGATGCTAGGCCCCGAGTTAGTGCAGACTACCAACGCAGCCATACAGAAGATCCGAGCTCGTATGCTGACAGCACAGAGCAGACAGAAGAGTTATGCTGATGTACGACGTAAGGATCTCGAGTTCGAAGTAGGAGATATGGTCTTTCTGAAGGTTGCACCCATGAAGGGTGTTCTGAGGTTCGCGAAGAAGGGGAAGCTTAGTCCACGCTTCGTAGGGCCGTTCGAGATACTGGAGCGGATTGGCCCCGTGGCTTATCGCTTGGCGCTACCCCCATCCCTTGCTGCAGTGCACGACGTATTTCATATCTCCATGCTGAGGAAATATGTCGCAGACCCAACACACGTGGTGGACTTCGAGCCACTACAGTTTAGCGAGAACTTGAGCTACGAGGAGCAGCCTGTCGAGGTCTTGGCAAGGGAGGTTAAGAAGCTTCGCAGTCGAGAAATTCCACTGGTCAAGATCCTTTGGCAGAACCATGGAGTGGAAGAGGCCACATGGGAGAAAGAAGAGGACATGAGGGCCCAGTACCCCGAGCTGTTCGAGGATTAGAACTTTCGAGGACGAAAGTTTTTTTTAGGAGGGAAGATTGTAACGCCCAGCTTTTCTTTTCGTTTTTCTTTTATTTTATTTTTTTTTTTTATTTCTTTTGTCTTGCTGGAATTAATAGGGGGAAACCCTTATTAAACTAAGGTTGGAATTTATTCTATTTTTTTTTTATTTATTAAAGGAGGATTTAATCAATTAATTAGTAGCAACTAATTTATAAGCTTGGAAAGGGTCAAGGGTGTTTCATTGAAGAGAGAGAGAAGAGAGATACTTTTGGAAATAAATAATAAAATAATAGAAAGGAAATTAGTTTCTCTCTTATTTAAAGAGCCTTGGAACCCGTGCTAATTTAATTCAAAAAAAAAAAGAGAGAAGAAAAGAGAAGGAGAGGAAACCCTAACTCCCAACCACGCCGCCGCCGCCGCCTGTCGTCCGCCTCAGGCCGCCGCGCCAGTCTCCCAGCCGTCGAGGGTCGGTTCACGCCAAGCCGCCGCACGCCGAGCAAACCGAAGCCACGCAGCCGTAAGCCGACGCCCTCGCCGAATCGAAGCCCCGAGCCGCGACGTCTCAGTCGGGAGTCGAAGCCGCAGCCGTGCCGCTCGTCTGCCGGGAAGCGGAAAAGCCGAAGCCGTCTCCCTCAGCCAGCCGTAGTACCGCGCCGCTTCTGAAAGCCGAAGCCGGAACTCGCCGCGCCGCTTCGATCGGAGGAGGATAGCTCAGCCACGCCGCACCGCTGAGATCCGACGCAGCGCAGCCGGATCGTTCGTCAGCCAGCCGCCGCGCCGACGGGAATCCAGCAGCTAAGCCTCGCGCGCCGCCAGCCGTCGAACCCGAACCCGGAGCCGCTCCGCATCCGCGCGCCCTAACCCGAAGCCGATTCCGCGTGCGAGCCGCGTCCGCGTGCGAGCCGCGTTCGCGTGTGAAGCCGCGCCGCGCGCTTCTGCGTAGCCGAGCCGCGTCTCCCCCTGTTGCAAGCCGAGCCGCACGCGTGAACCCCTGTGTCAAAGCCGAGCCGCGCCTGCGCCAAGCCGAGCCGGTCCCTGTCCTCTTCCAGCCGAGCCGCCAAGACCAATTTGGCTCCATCCACCTACATTTTGGTAACTTAATTAATTATTGTGGCATTTTCCCAGTAAGACTCCCTGGTCCGGACGTAAATTAAATTATTTTAGGACTAAGTTAAGTTATTTTTCCTAAGGGCGTCTTGGACCGAGTGACCGGTGCGGCGAGAGACTCTCTTCAGTAGGGACTCATCCACTGCAACCTTTTCTGGGGTAAGTTATTTCAACGTAGTCTTAACCGTTAATCGTTGGTGACCTAATTACGGACTTTGGCGTTATTAAATATTTAGGATCCCGTTGCTTGGAAAGCACACGTGTCTTGCGGTTAGGACTCGTCGGGTGAATCTCCAGGTAAGAGATTCCACTACTGGCTTCATGTTTAGAAGTGTGAGACTATGTATGCTCCAATTTCTCTCATGTTATGAATTAAACAGTACAATGCCTGAAATAAATGTTAGCATGATATAACTGATGATGTGATTAGACTTTAGCCCGTCATGTTTGGCGAGAGCTGTTGTGGCCATGCGGCGAATGTCGAGATGGAGAGTGTAGAGATGATTTATGTGATATGTTTCATACTGATGCCATGTGTATGTATACTGCAAGTAGGGTACCTGTTAGCTTAGTCTGTTAGAGTCGTACCTGGATGGGTGTCCTACGGGATCACCACCTATTGAGGACTGTAATCTTGAATTTTTCCCAATCAAGGTTGAATTGGTTTCAACCCCTTTTGTTTGAGAAGTTAATTAATTTGAGAGAATTTTTGGATGTTAGCCAATTGCTAATTCCATTAATTAAGATACTAAGTTTTTCTTTTATGATTAGGATCAAGTTAATTGGAGAATTTTTACTGTCAACTAGGGAGTACCTTGTTTGGCTAAAATCTCAAGGTAAGAGATTCTCCTATTAGACCTTCGAACTGAATTTAAGAGACCGCATGTAATTATGATTATGCATTGATGGTAGCTAAAATGCATAACTTGATGCTACTGATAATGACTGTCATTGTATTGATGTTGATGATGATGACTGAGATTATTATGTTGATGATTGATGATGATGACTGATGTTATATTAATGACCGGTAGTATGTTGTTGATGACTGTTGATGATTGTTAATGCATGATATATTAATCACATGATTAAGGACGTTAAGATTAATACTCATGCCATGTTATGATGTTATGTTATGCTACATGCTATGGATAGGGTGTTCTGTTAACTTTGTCTATTAGAGTCGTACCTGCATGGGTGTCCTTCGGGATCACCACCTATTTAGGACTGTGTGGTCCGACGGGACGCCAGTCTAGCATGGATATAGATATGATTCGAGTGATTCGACGGGGTCCTCGCATCCCGATTGTCTTAGTGTTACCCCCGGGTTCACTACAGACCAGCATGTCCTAGGTGCTCCCTTGGGACACCGAAGACCAGATTTTCGTTCCTACGGGAGTGCATGTTGCACGTGTACGGGAACGTGCCAGAGATTGGGTACCATTTTCAGGACTCTAATGTGAAGTTAACAGACACCTAGCGGGACTAGTAGTAGGTCCCTTGCTGAGTATATGTTTATACTCACTCTTTCTATGTTTAACATTTCAGGCGAAGGTAAAGGTAGAGGAAAGCTGGCGAGCGACAGAGAAGGATCCGTGACATGCCATATGGGGACTCAGTTTTGCTTCCGTGTTTATGTTTCAGTGTTTTAATATTCCATCTTTAATGAAAATTTATTCTTTCCTCGTTTCAAAAAAGTGTCTCTTGTCATTGTTCCTTTTTAGTAACAACCTCAGCTTAGTATAAAGAGTTGGGTCGTTACAATATCTTTATACAATTGTTTTCTTATATCTATATAAACGAGTACAAACATTCATTCAAAAGTTGATTAAAATTGAAAAGTAAAAATTGTACATGTACATCAACCGAAACAAGCATTTTATTTACCAATAGAATTTATTTGCCTAAAATTCTACTATATACTGATGTCTAAATAGCTTCATGTTATCCATATTTTGACCATCATGATCTGCATTTGTTACAAGGCATTCAACAAATTTGGCACAAAAAATCCCACAATCTAATAAACCACCTTTTTGTAATATGGTATTCGATCTTACTACTGGCCAAGGGTCATACTTGAAACATTTTCTTTGCACAGGTATTCCAATAGCAATGGCCAATGAGGGGATGCATTGTGTAGGTATTGCAACAACTTCATCAACGAGTTTTTGTTCAACATAGTTTGGCATTGAGTCAAACACATAGATCTTGCATTTCTTCAAATCAGTTGCAAGAGTCATCCAGTGTTCTTTTATGTCGATACAGTCAATCACGTAGTTGACATCTGCCTAACCTACTTTATCTTCGTTTACACCAATAGCTGAAGTAAAATAATAATCTAAATCTGGTTCTGACCATAGTGCTAAGTGTGCTATTGTTTCTGTCCATTTAGCTTCCTTATTGTTTGTTGTCAGCAGATGATTATCAAAAAGTTGTTGCCTAATTACAGGTTCTTTGTTGATGCCAGTCTTGAAGAATAAATAAAAAAAATTTAGTCTAAATATAATTATGCAGTTTAACTTCTATACAAAAAAAAATAAAGAATAATAACTTACAATGAATGACGAATCTAGTGCTGTAAAAGTATATTTGCAAAGATTATTGATATGGAACATCTTATTCTACACGTGGTACAATAACAAATCCATGGTCTACAAAAAAATCAAACGATCGTTTAGTGAAGAACCGATAGTTTATGAAAAATCAAGCCATCGTTTAGCAAATACAAGTGATCATTTACAACATTCTTTTCTATACTAAGCGATCGTGTACAACGTTTTTTGTTCCCTGATCGTGTACAACGTTTTTTGTTTTCTTATCCAATCAGCCGATCGTGTATTATATATAAACGATCGTTTAGTTAGATAAAGAATATGGTACTCAATCGTGTAGTTTTATATATAAAATGAAATTTGGAAAAAGTACTTATGTCTCCCAGTATCCATGTGTTTTCTTCAAGGGTTTTGAAAAATTGCTTCGTTCTGGTTGTGAACAGTACTTTCGTCTCTTCATTATTTGTTTTTCTAGATCTCTTCCAAGATAAGTATGCCTTCCACAATTTTGGATCACTGGCCACACGGAATCATAACTATCTACATCTCGCAATTTCACATATGGGACAGGTATTGTAGGTTTTAATATGACCTCAGTAGATGTTGTGGGTGAATTAACTTATTGATCATACACTTTTTTTATCTTCTATTTTACATAGCTTTCTTCTTTTTATTGGTTTTTGTTGTTTCTTCATTCCCTATAATGCACAATATTAAAAAAAATAATAATAATTGATGCAAAGTACTTCAGAGTTCTTACATATACATACCAATACAGATTTTAAGTCAATTGTAGAACTTTGTTTCTCGGTTACTTGTTTTCATTTTCAAGCGAAGGAACTGCTTCATTATTTTTTTGTATTTCCTACAATGCATAATATTTGTTAAGAAACAAACTCTTAATTCAAAGGACTACATAGTTGTTGTCTATACATACCTGTTGGCATTCTTCATTTACATCTGAAATTGATGGTGGCATTTCATGAATTTGTTCCTTAGTTACTGGTTGATTTTCTTTTTGTATCTCAACTAAAGTAACTGGTTGATCATTTTTTTGTATTTTCTACAATGCATAATATTAGATAAGAAACAAACTCTTAATTCAAAGGATTACATAGTTGTTGTCTATATATACCAGTTGACATTCTTCGTTTACATCTGAAATTGATGGTGGTACTTCGTGGGTTTTTAATATTTGTTCCAATGGAGCTCATGCAAGATCTTTGAGAGTACTTGATGGTAGTATCTCACAAAGTGGAAGTGGTTGGCTCATAAGTGGAAGAGTAGTAATCATTTCTGGCAGGTCTTTTTCTTTCTGACTTTGAGCATTCATATTATCTGATATATTGCTTACGAGATGTAAATGATCCTATTGTTCTATGTAAATGATACACTCAAAACGATCGTTAGGTAAGATCTTCCAATAATATCAAAACGATCATACTAATTAATGTACGTGATTTTTTATTGAAGTCAAAATGTTGTTTGAATATGTGTAATAGATTAACATTAAACCCTTAATGGTAAATGGTGTTGTCCTTCCATAAACGATTGTTGTTCATTAAGGTGCACGATGTGGTAATTAGATGTAAATGTTCATTTAATAACATCCAATGGATAATGTTTATTACTTTAAAGCATCATTTAAAACATATAAGCGATAATATTAATTCTTTTAAATGATCGTTTTACAACACATAAGCGATAATGTTATACATTATTTTCACAAAGCTTCGTAAGCTTGCATTCATTACAATGAACATTTAGGCATTTATTCCCTTCCTGTCTACCAATTTTGCAATGAATTACTTTGTCCTCAACCACCTACTTCGTAAGTGTTTAAAGACAAAAAGAATGTCTTCGTTGATGTCTGGTAATGCCTGCATAGCTTCGATGGGTTCTCTACTTCACCAAGCTCTTGCACAACTTCGTCAGAACCATGCACCAAACACCGATGTCATCTTCCCTTGTGAATCCCATACTCTTCCAAATCGAGTCGGAAGAGTCTTCGGAATCTTGGAAGTTTTTAAGAGCATACCATAGTCTTTTACGGGCGTTTGTTGAAGCATCTTGCACATTGTTTCTTTTTTCTTCCTTATCTCATCGTTTTTTGTCCAAATAACAGCATCTTGAATCTCAGCATTTACAACCTTATTTTGATAGAAGGAGGAAAAGTTTTAAAGGAAAAGATTGAATCGAAAAGTTGATAAATCTAATTGTTTGAGAGAAGGTTATAATGGAAAGGAAACGTTTTCTTGTTTTATACTCGTTGAGAGGTTAATAAATGTGAAAATTATTACTTACAACACGCGTATTGACCATTTTCACCCACAAACCCTGAACTATACACATGCTTGGCGCGTGGGCATAATACCTTAATTTTATAACTGAAATCACATTTATTAA
Source organism: Cucumis melo (assembly GCF_025177605.1). Taxonomy (NCBI): domain Eukaryota; kingdom Viridiplantae; phylum Streptophyta; class Magnoliopsida; order Cucurbitales; family Cucurbitaceae; genus Cucumis; species Cucumis melo. The sequence goes on from NC_066862.1 coordinate 19,033,193, forward strand.
TTACACAATAAATGTAAACAATCGGTTAAAGTTATGCAATAATAAATGTAAACGATCATTTTGATAAACCTACACGATCGTCTAGTAAATATAAACGATACTATTATACGTTTTACGTGATGGTTGTATGTGTTATACGATCGTGTATTTAGAAATCTTATTGAGTACATCTAAACGATCTTTTTATTAATGATAAATGGTCTTGTAGTACTTCATAAACAATCGTGTATGTGAGCAAAATATTAGATATACGATGAGGTAGAAAAGGAAAGGTTTTTTTTTTTTACGTTATATTAGCTGAAAGGTTAATAAATGAAAATTTATTTTTTGCAAAAGTCGTATTGACCTTTTTCACCCAAACGACAGTTTACACTGATTGTTTAATATAATAATAAATTATTGTTTACTTAAGTCTAAGCAATAAATGATTTTGAAATTATGGTAAATGATCGTTGTTTCATCCAGGTTGACGATCTGGTAAATTGATCTAAACGATCGTTAAATAACATAAAAACGATAAAGTTGATATATATATAAACGATCGTGTAATTAAGTCAACGCGTATTTTTAAAATGTTGAACCGCATTCATTAACATGTCAGCGCGTATTTTTAAACTACGCGTGTAAATGATCATTTACGTTTGCTGTTTAATATATATATATATATATATATATATATATATATATATATATATATATATATATATAAACGATCGTGTAATTAAGTCAAAACGATCTTTTAAAAGATGTAAATGATCACATTGTTCTATGTAAACGATACACTCAAAATGATCGTCAAATAAGATCTCCCAATAATATCAAAACGATCATACTAATTATTCTACGTCATTGTTTATTTAAGTCAAAACGATCTTTGAATACATGTAAAAGATTAACATTAGACCCTCAATCGATAATGTTAATTACTTTAAAGCATCGTTTAAAACATATAAGCGATAACGTTAATTCTTTTAAGCGATTGTTTTACAATACGTAAGCGATAATGTTATACAAGTTCAACAAGTATAAAACGAAGAAATTCTAAAAAAACTCTTATATATTATTTTCACAAAGCTTTGTAAGCTTGCATTCATTGCAATAAACATTTAGGCATTCATTCCCTTCTCAAGAAACTGAAAAGCTTCAAAAAGAAGGTCTTTACACTTAACAAGTATTCACACTCAGCAAATCTTTTCACATTAAATATTTGCAAAGTTGATTCACCATATCTAAGATTACTAGAAGCTGTCACTTGTGGCACACTAGCATACACTAACATACACTAGTTGCCTCAATGGCCACTTCTTCTTCTTCCTTTTATAGGTGCTTCTTCTTCTTCTTCCCCTTCTTGAGCTAAACGGCACCTTTTCTAGAATTTCCCTCACTTTCAACTTGGATGGGATGATGCTTTGGAATCTAGGAAAGTTGATAAGAGCATACTATAGTCTCTTGTAGACATTTTCAAAAGCACCTTACACGTCTTTTCCTTTTTCTATTTGATTTTATCCTTCTTTGTCCAAATAGCAGCATCTTGAATTGCAACATTTAAACACTTATTTTCTCAGAATGAAGAGAAGCTTGAGAGAAAAATGTTTGAGACAAAAAGTTCATAAACCTTACATGTAATGGTATGTGACAATAGTTTTAAAGGAAGATGAAAGGACAAAAAAGGAAAAGTTATTTTGTGATAATAAATGCGAATTAATTATTTTCAATACGCTTATTGACCATTATCAGCCACAAAGCCTTAACTCAAAGATGCTCACCACGTGGAACTAATCTCTAGTAGAAATACCTATACGATCATGTTGAAATACCTACAAGATCGTTCTAATAAAGGTAAACAATCCTGTTATACGCTTTACATGATTGTTAATGATGTTAAACGATCGTGCAGTTATGTAATCGTACAACACACGCATTTACCCTTTTCACAAATCCTAAACTTTTTACATCATAAATCACTTTCATTCATATTAAATGATCGTGCAGTTACGTAATAGTACAACACGGATAATTATCCTTTTTCACCCATAAACATGCGTATTTACCCTTTTCACAAACTTTTCACAAAATGTTAAACGATCGTTAATTACGTAAGCTAAATAATTTCACAAACTGAAAGTAAGATAAACATTAGATCTTAAATCCTAAACGATCGTTTTACGTGATGGTTCTATGTGTTATACGATCATGTACTTAGAAATGTTATTGGGTACGTCTAAATGATCTTGTTATTGTAGTTATTGTACATAAACTATAAAAGATTATGTTTTTAATGATAAACGATCTTGTAGTACTTCATAAACGATCGTTTATCTTCAATCTATAAATGATGAGGTTAATATATATAAACAATCTTGTAAAGCTATATAAACGAAAGTTTCTGTTTACATAATGTTTTTCGAAGATATAAACAATAAAGTTAATTATTTTAAACGATTGTTTCCAACATTGAAGTGATAATGTTAATTATTTCATATGATCATTCGACAATATCTAATCGATAACGTCAATTATATTAAACGATCGTTCTACAACATCCCAGCGATGATGATATATAATTTAAACGATCTCGTAGTGAATCCAAAACGATTAAATGTAAAAGTTTAAGAAGTATAAACCAAAGAAGTTATGAAAAGTTCTTATACATTTATTGTAAACGTTATTACATGTAAATGTAATACATCTCCTACATTTGGTTGATCAAGAAGCTCGAAAAATTTCAACTTTAAAAGAGATTCTCGTACTACTTTTTCTGATCATCTCAAAAACACAAAAATCGCCAACTTGGTCCATGCACCAAATACCAAGGATATCTTCCTTTGTCCATCCCATCATCTTTCAACTTGGGCTGGAAGAGGCCTCGAAATCTAGGAAATTGTTAAGAGCATACCATAGTCTTTTACATTCATTTTTTTAAGCACCTTGCACATTGTTTCCTTTTTCTCCTTGATCTTATTGTTTTTTATCCAAATAGCAACATCTAATAGTTTTTAATGAATGAGGAATAGTTTGACAGGAAAAGTTTGAGACAAAAATTTTGAATCGTAAAGTTGAGGAACTTAAGATCTAAATGGTTTGTGAAAAGGGTTTTAAAGGAAGATGAAGATGAAGGGATGGAAGATGAAGATGAAGGGATGGAAGATGAAGATGAAGGGACGAAAAATGAAGCGTCTTTTGTGTTGGACTCGCTGACAGGTTAATAAATGCAAAGTGATCGTTGATAAAATACGTTTTAACCATTTTTACCCATAAACCCTAAAACTCTACATGATCGTGCTAGTTTATCTAAATGATCCGATTATACGATTTTACGTGATGGTAATATATGCTAAACAATTTACGATTTTGATTATTTACAACATGTGTGTTGACCATTTTCACCCACAAACTCTACACAAGGGCGCCATGTGGCCTTAATTTCCTAATTTTATAATTGAAATCATATTCATTAATTACACGATAGACGTAAACGATCACTGGTTTTTAACCAAAAGTACTGTTGTATATTCATTAATTACATGTACGTAAACAATGTTGTTATATATCTTACATGTAAACGATGTTCTAATACATTTTACACGATGGTAAAAAGACATAATGTTAAACAATAATATTGTATAATTAGACGATCGTGTAAGATATTATTTAGAAAAACTTACATAAATGTTACAAAACTGTAAACTATTTACGGCTCGTGTAACAAAGCCCATAAGGTTAGCCATTTTTTAAATATTCCAAGTTTGTCCTTCCATTTTCTGTTCTTCCTCGCGATCCGTCTTCCCCGTCTTCCTCTATGATTTCGTCTTTCTGTAACGCCCCAAATTTTGAGGTGAGTTTTAAAATTTTATGTTAATTTTCGGGAATTTAAAATTTTGGGTGTTAAATTTTGTTTGGTTTAGAAGAGAAAAAAAAAGAAAATGAAGGGTATAAATTTTAATAATATGATATAATAATAATAATAATATAATATAAATTATTATTATCATTATTATTATTATTATGATTATTATTATTATTATTATTATGATCGTTATTCTTATTGTGATCGTTATTCTTATTGTGATCGTTATTGTTATTGTGATCGTTATTGTTATTGTGATCGTTATTGTTATTGTGATCGTTGTTCTTATTGTGATCGTTGTTCTTATTGTGATCGTTGTTCTTATTGTGATCGTTGTTGTTATTGCGATCGTTGTTGTTATTGCGATCGTTGTTGTTATTGTTATCGTTGTTGTTATTGTTATCGTTCTTATTGTTATCGTTCTTATTGTTATCGTTCTTATTGTTATCGTTCTTCTTGTTATCGTTCTTCTTGTTATCATTCTTCTTGTTATCGTTCTTCTTGTTATCGTTCTTCTTGTTATCGTTCTTCTTGTTATCGTTCTTATTATTATTATTATTATTATTATTATTATTATTATTATTATTATATATACCCTAAAGAACAGTACCCGCGCTGCCAGCTCCCTCCTGGTTTCTCTTTCTCTTTCTTCTTCTTCTTCTTCTTCTTCTTCTTCTTCTTCTTCTTCTTCTTCTTCTTCTTCTTCTTCAGCTCCTTCACCCGACAGTCGGTTGTCGTCCCCTTTGATCTCCATTCCTCTTCCATTCAATGCACCGCACACCGCCGCTTTCGTCTTTGCCTCGTACGTCGTCACCCACGCAATAGCGACGCGAAGACATCCAGCGACGACCCATCTTCGACCATTTTTCTTCTTCGTTTCACGCGCACGGCCAACCGTCAGCCGTCTATGCCTTGGTCGTGCAGTTTCGGTCGTCATACGTCTTGTCATCGATAAAGGTAACCGTGCAGTCTTCTCTGTCGCCACTATCGTGTGCTCGTGTTGCCACTGCCGCATGGAAACTGAATCGGCTTCTCCAAGTCGGCTCAGTTGAGTCGAGCTAGTCGTACCTGAACCAAGCCGAGCCGCGTGCGAGCCAAACCAAGCCGCGAGCCAAGCCGAGCCGAGCACTGAGCCAAGTCGCGAGCCAAGCCAAGCCACCTTTCGAGCCAAGCCATCTTTCCAAGCCAAACTCCTTGTCCACTTAAGCTGTGTCCATTCGTGCTGAGTCCCGATGGGTTTTTGGTAAGGACAATGTAAGGAGTTCCTAACATTTTCTATAGTCAATGCGAGTTTAAATATCGGATTAAAAATGTAAAACTTATTGGTTGGGTTAACTCTTGATCCCCTAAAGGTGTTAGAGAGGTGACACTCGAGTTCTGGGGTCTTACGACAAGTGTAGTTGGAGCCAACTCTCCTCTACTTGGGCAAGTCGGTAGATGTTGCTTTGGAGCATTTTGAAATGTGAATTTTGGTGGTGTAATCGTTTAAACCCTTATGTTTGTGTTTAGGTGGATTCGTTTAGACGTTGAATTGAGCAAGGATTTTAGCTACATTTCAGGTAAGGGATTTCTTACTACTGGACCTCAAGCGGAAACTGGGAACGTAGTAACCCATATGGGAATTATACGATAGCAACTGTACTGAATTGATTGATGCAAGTTTGCCTAGAAAACATCACTAATATGCACTCTTGACTGATTAAAGGTGACGTGATCGTTAGTTGTAGCCTATGTATTTATATACGTTAATGAGTTGTCCTGCTCATGGGCATAGACGCCCAGATGCTCTGTGTATTGTAGTTATGTTGATGGGTTGTGCTGTTAACTGAAATAGTAATATCGATGGATTATGAAAATCTTAATGTTATGTAAAGTTGAAGTTTGTTTGTTGGGGTACCGGTTATGGGGTTATGTCGTGGAGGGACTAAGAGTTCGGAAACCTCTTTTGTAGATTGTGTATACGCTGTTGAACTATGTTGTAGACTGAATACGACTGTTATGCATAATATGAACGTTATGCATAACATAGATTACCTGTAGATGTGCTAGGGTTTGAACTGAGACGAAGTTACCATCATATGGATTTACAAAGTGATGATTTGACTAGTTGACTGGATATAAGGAATGTCACGATGACGTGTGAATTAGACATACATATAGCGACTGAGGAGACTGTTAATTAAATCTGAACTGTCTGACTGGTTAAGTTTATAAGCTGGATCGTTAACTTGAACGTTATTGTGATGTGACTGTTATAGACAGTTTAGTATGGACTGAGGGGTAACAGTTAGCTTTATCTATGGGGTAACATACCTTACAGGCACGGTGTCCTTTGGGATTTCTCGACTGATATATGTATCCTTCGGGATCACTCGACTGATATGTGCATCCTTCAGGATCAAGAGATTGATATGTGAATCCTTCGGGATCACGAGACTGATATGTGCATCCTTCGAGATCACTAGACTGATATGTGTATCCTTCGAGATCACTCGACTGATATGTGTATCCTTTGGGATCACGAGACTGATACGTGCATCCTTCGGGATCACTAGTCTGATATGTGCATCCGACGGGATCACTAGACTGATTTGTGTGTGCGTTCTACGGAACCACTAGACTGTTTATGTAGGGTACCCCTCAATAAGAAGCTAACTGTTATTACCATAACGGGCCCAGTAGTGGGTCCCTTAATGGGTATATTTTATACTCACCCTTTTTCTCTTTAAACTTTTCAGGTAAGGGTATGGCGAGGGGTAAGAAGGATGCATGAAGGCCATATGGACGCGTCTAGTTTCTTTATGCTTCCGCTGACGTATTTGTTAATTTATATTTCTTTTTAGTATTAAAGGGAGTCATGGTTAGAACATTTGAATGGTTGTTTTGTTTTGATGACATTGTGAACTATATTTTGGAACTTTGCGAAATGTGATCTAAAATAGGGCCCAAAACTCTTTTTTTTTTTTTTTTTTTGTGATATTTTGAATGTTTTTAATGAATCGTAACAGGTCTTTTATGAGTTGTGTGTTTTACTGTCGAGTCTTAGCAATACGTAGTGACCTCAGCTTAGACTAAAAAGTTGGGTCGTTACACTTTCTTCTTTTCTCTTTTTATTTTCTGCGGTTTCTTTCCATCATCTGTTTAATCTTTCCATCGTTTTTCTTCTTTTCCTCTTCATTTTTTTTGTTTCGATTTCTTTCCATCGTCTTTCTTCTTTTCTTTTTTTTTATGCGTTTACATTTGGTAACCAAATCTAAACGACTGTGTAAAATAAAATAGCAAAATCTAAAAGATCGAGAATCTTGAAAAAAAAAATAAAAGATTGTGTATAAAGAATCTTGAAAAAAAATCATTGAGATTGGAGTAGCCAAATGTAAACGATTGTTTAAAAAAGTAAACGATCGTGTAAAAAAAATAAAAGATCGTGTATAAAAAATCTTGAAAAAGAATCATTTGGATTGGAATAGACAAATGTAAACGATCGTGTAAAAAAAGTAAACGATCATGTAAATAAATCTAAACAATCGTGTACCAAAAGAATTTAAAAAATGGTGTACCAAATTTTTTTAAAAAAAATATTTAGATGTGTAACAAAATTAAACGATGGAATTGAAAAGATAAATTGTAGCCATATCTAAACGATCTCGTATAAATTGTAGCCATATCTAAAGGATTGCGTATAAATTATAACCATATCTAAACGATCGCGTATAAATTATAGTCATATCTAAACAATCGCATATATATTGAACATATATAAACGACCGCATATATATTGAACCATATCTAAACGATTGTCTTATAGCCATATCTAAACGATCGCATATAAATTATAGCCATATCTAAACGATCGCATATGTATTGAACCATATCTAAACAATCGCGTATAAATCGCAAAATATTACGCGCATGTTATTGACGGCGTAGTTGACGAGGTGTAACGCTCCGAAATTTTTTAAGGTAAAATTTTTCTCGTTTTATTTAAAGTGCAATAAGGATATAATATTGATTTTATTATTATTATTAATATTTATTTTATTGTTATAATATTAATAATATAGTTATTATTATTAATTAATATTATAGAAATATTGTTATTTCTAAAACAATAAAATAAATTATTATTTATTTAATATTAATATTATTAATATATTATATTTATTACTTTATTATTATTATTATTATTATTATTTAATATATATATATTATTATTTAATTTAATTTATTAATATTATAAATTTATTTAGAATTATATATATATATATATATATATATATATATATATATATATATATTAAATTTTTTAAAAAAAGAAAAACCCTACCGCGCGCCGCTACCCCCCCCCCCCCTCGAAATTTCTTTTCTCTCCCGCAGCCGCCGCCAACCATTTCCTCTTCCTCCATCCTTCGCCCGACCACCACAGCCCATCTCTTCCCTCATTCTCTTCTCCTCCGTCCGTGTCCGCCTTCATCTCTTCCTCCGTCGTCGTCTCCGTCTCCGAAAAACGAGCAGCCGCCGCGTCTATCCGTTCGGGTGTCCTCTCGGTTTCGTTTCGCCCGACGCCGCCGCACTTCTCCGGCCTTCTTCCTCTCTTCCGCCTTCGTCTCCGCCACCAAATCTCTCCTCCTCTCCGTCTCCATCTCCTGTATCACTTTCAAGTGTCATTCGCCGCCGCCGTCGCTCGCCGGGGAAAAATCGATCACCGTGCTGCCCATTTTCTTTCGTCCAGACCCGACCCGGTTCCAACTGACCCGAGCCGTTTCCGATCCGAGCCACACAATCCGGGTGAGCCGAGCTGAGTAAGCCGAGCCGAGCGAGCCGCGAGCCGAGCCCCAAGCCGAGCGAGCCGCGAGCCGAGCCGCGAGCCGAGTAAGCCGAGCCGAGCCGAGTCCAAGCCGAGCCAAGCCGAGCCGAGCCGAGCCGAGCCGAGCCGAGCCGAGCCGAGCCGAGCCGAGCCGAGTCGAGTCCAAGCCGAGCCGAGCCAAGCCACCTAAGCCTTCCTTCCTCCACTTCGGTTCACGGTGAGTCTTCGGTAAGGATTGTTCTGATGAATTCCCTAATGTTACCTAGTCCGATTCGAGTTTGAATGTTGGATTAAGATATGGCCCTACTTTTCTTCCTTGAAGGTAGTGCAGAGTTGACGCTTAAGTTCTCGGGTTCCGCGGCAGGCCTGGTTGGAGTTAGCTTCCTTTCCTTGGGTAGATCTGTCGAGCGTGGTTTTCGATCGAGGGGCATAACCGAGTTTCAGGTAAGGGTTTTCCTACTACTGGACCCCGAGTCCAGGTTAAAACCGTAGTAATCCACAGGGGATTACACGTTAGTGACTGTGCTGAATATCTGTATGCGTGTTGACTGTTAAGTACTGATATTATATTTTGTCTGATGAAATTATACTGTGACTGCTATTTGTGGATTGAAATTATATGTTGATGGACCATAAAGTTACGGTTTAGTATGTATTAAACACTGTTCTAGATGTGGTTCATGGAGTTTGGACGGGGAAGGACAGTGAGTCCGGTTTTGGTTGGTTAGTCGATTGGACCTAGGGTTTCCCTATTGGTGTGCGAATCGGTAATGCATAAAGCAACTGAGGGTGTAGATGTTAAACCTATACTATCTGACTGACAAAGTCTATGGCGGGACTGTAGTACGAATGCCTTTGAGATGTGACTGATGTAGACAGTTTGGTAAGGGCTGAGGGGTAACGGTTAGCTTCATCCATGGGGTAGTGTGCCTTACTGATATGTGCATCCTTCGGGAGCACTAGACTGATATGTGCATCCTTCGGGAGCACTAGACTGATATGTGCATCCTTCGGGAGCACTAGACTGATATGTGCATCCTTCGGGAGCACTAGACTGACATGTGCATCCTTCGGGAGCACTAGACTGATATGTGCATCCTTCGGGAGCACTAGACTGATATGTGCGTTCTACGGAACCACTAGACTGTTATGTAGGGTACTCCCGAATAGAAAGTTAACTGTTGTTCCCTAACGGGCCCAGTAGTGGGTCCCTTACTGGGTATGTTCATACTCACCCTTTCTTTTCTTTAACTTTTCAGGTAGGGGTACAGCGAGGGGCAGACCGACGAGAGGCAGGAAGGAAGCGTGAAGACCATATGGACGCGTCTGTTTTTCTTTCGCTTCCGCTATGTATTTTGTCAGAATATTTTGATTGTGATTTTTGGACTGGTGACTTGACATTTTATTTTGTGACTTTTTTTGAATTATTTAAAATAGGGCCCGAAACTGTCTTTTGTAAGGTTTATACTGTTTTAATGAATCGTATCTGGTCCGTTTTAAATTTTATGTTGAATTGTCGAGTTTTGGTTTTTAGTAGTGACCTCAGCTTAGTCCGGAAAAGTTGGGTCGTTACAGTTGGTATCAGAGCCTAAGTTTTAGGTTCTGTAGACTGACTTATAATGTGAGTCTGTGTTTTGTGTCCTTATGGCTGAAACGATCCTTGCCGCTCGTCAGGTACGCTCTCATGAAAGTATATGTATAACTCTACATGCTTTACCTTACCTAAGTTAAACTGCAAATTCAATTACCAATTTATGACTAAAGGAATCGTTGGTGGTTGTTAGGGAAATGCCACCAAGGAGAGGTGCACGAAGGGGTGGCCGAGGAGGCCGAGGAAGGGGAGCAGGACGCGTTCAGCCTGAGGTGCAGCCTGTAGCCCAAGCCCCTGACCCGGCTGCGCCAGTTACTCATGCGGACCTAGCCGCCATGGAGCAGAGGTTTAGAGATATGATTATGCAGATGCGGGAGCAGCAGAAGCCTGCCTCGCCAACGCCGGCGCCAGCTCCAGCGCCAGCTCCAGCACCAGTTCCTGCTCCAGCTCCGGCTCCGGTACCAGTTACACCCCAGTTTGTGCCGGATCAGTTGTCGGCAGAGGCTAAGCACCTGAGGGATTTCAGGAAGTATAATCCCACGACGTTTGATGGGTCTTTGGAGGACCCCACCAGAGCTCAGATGTGGCTATCGTCTTTGGAGACCATATTCCGATACATGAAATGCCCTGAGGATCAGAAGGTTCAGTGTGCTGTTTTTATGTTGACTGACAGAGGTACTGCATGGTGGGAGACTACAGAGAGGATGTTAGGTGGTGATGTGAGTCAGATTACGTGGCAGCAGTTCAAGGAGAGTTTCTATGCGAAATTCTTCTCTGCCAGTTTGAGAGATGCCAAGCGGCAGGAGTTTCTGAACCTAGAGCAGGGCGACATGACAGTGGAGCAGTATGATGCGGAATTTGACATGTTATCCCGCTTCGCTCCCGAGATGATAGCGACCGAGGCGGCCAGAGCTGACAAGTTTGTTAGAGGCCTCAGACTGGACATTCAGGGTTTGGTCTGAGCTTTCAGACCCGCTACTCATGCCGATGCACTGCGCCTGGCAGTGGATCTCAGTTTACAGGAGAGGGCCAACTCGTCTAAGACCGCTGGTAGAGGTTCGACGTCGGGACAGAAGAGGAAGGCTGAGCAGCAGCCTGTTCCAGTACCACAGCGGAATTTCAGACCAGGTGGTGAGTTTCGCAGCTTCCAGCAGAAACCTTTTGAGTCAGGGGAGGCTGCCAGAGGAAAGCCGTTGTGTACCACTTGTGGGAAGCACCATCTGGGCCGTTGCTTATTCGGGACCAGGACCTGCTTTAAGTGCAGGCAAGAGGGTCATACAGCTGATAGATGCCCGTTGAGAGTCACGGGGATCGCGCAGAATCAGGGAGCAGGTGCTCCACATCAGGGTAGAGTCTTTGCTACCAACAGAACTGAGGCTGAGAAGGCAGGCACAGTAGTGACAGGTACGCTCCCAGTGTTGGGGCATTACGCCTTAGTTTTGTTTGATTCGGGTTCGTCACATTCTTTTATCTCTTCCGCATTTGTGTCGCATGCCCGCTTAGAGGTAGAGCCCTTACACCATGTTCTGTCAGTATCTACTCCTTCCGGGGAATGTATGTTGTCGAAGGAAAAGGTGAAGGCATGTCAGATTGAGATAGCAGGCCATGTGATTGAGGTAACGCTGATAGTCCTGGATATGCTGGACTTTGATGTAATCCTGGGTATGGATTGGTTGGCCGCTAACCACGCCAGCATAGATTGTTCACGTAAGGAGGTAACGTTTAACCCTCCCTCGTTGGCCAGTTTTAAATTTAAGGGAGGAGGGTCAAAGTCGTTGCCTCAGGTAATCTCAGCCATCAGGGCCAGTAAACTGCTCAGTCAGGGTACTTGGGGTATCTTAGCGAGCGTGGTGGATACTAGAGAGGCGGATGTATCCCTGTCGTCAGAACCAGTAGTGAGGGACTATCCGGACGTTTTTCCTGAGGAACTTCCAGGGTTACCTCTGCAAAGAGAGGTTGAGTTTGCCATAGAGTTGGAGCCGGGCACGGTTCCTATATCCAGGGCCCCTTACAGAATGGCCCCCGCAGAACTGAAAGAACTGAAGGTACAGTTACAGGAATTGCTTGATAAGGGATTCATTCGACCGAGCGTGTCACCTTGGGGTGCGCCAGTCTTATTCGTTAAGAAGAAGGACGGGTCGATGCGTCTGTGTATTGACTATAGGGAGTTGAACAAAGTAACCGTAAAGAACAGATATCCCTTGCCCAGGATTGACGATCTATTTGACCAGTTACAGGGAGCCACAGTGTTCTCTAAGATTGATCTTCGGTCGGGATACCATCAGCTGAGGATTAAGGATGAGGATGTACCGAAGACAGCATTTCGTTCCAGATATGGACACTACGAGTTTATTGTGATGTCTTTTGGTTTGACGAATGCTCCGGCAGTGTTTATGGACTTGATGAACAGAGTGTTTAGGGAGTTTCTAGACACTTTTGTGATTGTGTTTATCGACGATATCTTGATATACTCCAAGACGGAGGCCGAACACGAGGAGCATTTACGTATGGTTTTGCAAACACTTCGGGATAATAAATTATACGCAAAGTTCTCGAAGTGCGAGTTTTGGCTGAAGCAGGTGTCCTTTCTGGGCCACGTGGTTTCTAAGGCTGGAGTCTCTGTAGATCCAGCTAAGATAGAGGCAGTCACTGGTCGGACCCGATCTTCCACAGTCAGTGAGGTTCGCAGTTTTCTGGGTTTAGCGGGCTATTACCGACGATTTGTGGAGAACTTTTCTCGTATAGCTACTCCTCTTACTCAGTTGACCAGAAAGGGAGCTCCTTTTGTTTGGAGCAAGGCATGTGAGGACAGTTTTCAGACCCTTAAACAGAAGCTAGTTACCGCACCGGTTCTTACTGTACCCGATGGTTCTGGCAGTTTCGTGATTTATAGTGATGCTTCCAAGAAGGGTCTGGGTTGTGTTTTGATGCAGCAGGGTAAGGTGGTCGCTTATGCGTCTCGTCAGTTGAAGAGTCATGAGCAGAACTACCCTACACATGATCTAGAGTTGGCAGCAGTGGTTTTTGCTTTGAAGATATGGAGGCATTATTTATACGGTGAAAAGATACAGATATTCACAGATCATAAGAGCTTGAAATACTTCTTTACTCAGAAAGAATTGAATATGAGACAGCGAAGGTGGCTTGAGTTAGTAAAGGATTACGATTGTGAGATACTGTATCATCCAGGCAAGGCAAATGTGGTAGCTGATGCCCTTAGTAGGAAAGTATCACATTCAGCAGCACTTATTACCCGGCAGGCCCCATTGCATCGGGATCTCGAGCGGGCTGAGATTGCAGTGTCAGTGGGGGCAGTTACTATGCAGTTAGCCCAGTTGACGGTACAGCCGACTTTGAGGCAGAGGATCATTGATGCTCAGAGTAACGATTCTTATCTGGTTGAGAAACGTGGCCTAACAGAGGCAGGGCAAACGGCTGAGTTCTCGTTATCCTCCGATGGTGGACTGTTGTTTGAGGGACACCTCTGTGTTCCGTCAGATGGTGTGATTAAGACAGAATTATTATCTGAGGCGCGCAGTTCCCCATTTTCCATGCACCCAGGTAGCACGAAGATGTATCAGGACCTGAAGCGAGTTTATTGGTGGCGCAACATGAAGAGGGAAGTAGCAGAATTTGTTAGTAAATGCTTGGTGTGCCAGCAGGTTAAGGCACCAAGGCAGAAACCAGCGGGTTTATTACAACCCTTGAGCATACCGGAATGGAAGTGGGAGAACGTGTCCATGGATTTCATTACAGGGCTACCGAGAACTCTGAGGGGTTTTACAGTGATCTGGGTTGTGGTGGACAGACTTACTAAATCAGCGCATTTCGTTCCGGGTAAATCCACCTATACTGCTAGTAAGTGGGCACAGTTGTACATGTCTGAGATAGTGAGATTACATGGAGTGCCAGTGTCGATTGTTTCTGATAGAGATGCCCGTTTCACTTCCAAATTTTGGAAGGGTTTGCAGACTGCTATGGGCACGAGGTTGGACTTTAGTACGGCTTTCCATCCACAGACTGACGGTCAGACTGAGCGTCTGAACCAGGTTTTAGAGGATATGTTACGGGCGTGTGCATTGGAATTTCCAGGTAGCTAGGACTCCCACTTACATTTGATGGAATTTGCTTATAATAACAGTTATCAGGCTACTATTGGCATGGCACCGTTTGAGGCCCTGTACGGCAGATGTTGTAGATCCCCGGTTTGCTGGGGTGAGGTAGGTGAGCAGAGATTGGTGGGTCCTGAGTTAGTTCAGTCTACTAACGAAGCAATTCAGAAGATTAGATCACGCATGCATACCGCTCAGAGTAGACAGAAGAGTTATGCAGATGTGAGGCGGAAGGACCTTGAGTTTGAGATAGGGGATAAGGTGTTCTTAAAGGTAGCACCTATGAAAGGTGTCTTGCGTTTTGAAAGGAGGGGAAAGTTGAGTCCCCGTTTTGTTGGGCCATTTGAGATTCTGGAGTGGATTGGCCCTGTAGCTTATCGCTTGGCGTTGCCTCCATCACTCTCGACAGTTCATGATGTGTTTCACGTTTCTATGTTGAGGAAGTACGTGCCAGATCCATCCCATGTAGTGGATTACGAGCCACTAGAGATTGATGAAAACTTGAGCTATGTTGAACAACCCGTTGAGGTGCTTGCTAGAGAGGTGAAGACGTTGAGGAATAAAGAAATCCCCCTGGTTAAAGTCTTATGGCGGAATCACCGGGTAGAAGAGGCTACATGGGAGCGGGAAGACGACATGAGATCCCGTTATCCCGAACTGTTCGAGGAATAAAACTTTCGAGGACGAAAGTTCCCTAAGGAGGGAAGAATGTAACGCTCCGAAATTTTTTAAGGTAAAATTTTTCTCGTTTTATTTAAAGTGCAATAAGGATATAATATTGATTTTATTATTATTATTATTATTTATTTTATTGTTATAATATTAATAATATAGTTATTATTATTAATTAATATTATAGAAATATTGTTATTTCTAAAACAATAAAATAAATTATTATTTATTTAATATTAATATTATTAATATATTATATTTATTACTTTATTATTATTATTATTATTATTATTTAATATATATATATATTATTATTTAATTTAATTTATTAATATTATAAATTTATTTAGAATTATATATATATATATATATATATTAAATTTTTTAAAAAAAGAAAAACCCTACCGCGCGCCGCTACCCCCCCCCCCCCTCGAAATTTCTTTTCTCTCCCGCAGCCGCCGCCAACCATTTCCTCTTCCTCCATCCTTCGCCGGACCACCACAGCCCATCTCTTCCCTCATTCTCTTCTCCTCCGTCCGTGTCCGCCTTCATCTCTTCCTCCGTCGTCGTCTCCGTCTCCGAAAAACGAGCAGCCGTCGCGTCTATCCGTTCGGGTGTCCTCTCGGTTTCGTTTCGCCCGACGCCGCCGCACTTCTCCGGCCTTCTTCCTCTCTTCCGCCTTCGTCTCCGCCACCAAATCTCTCCTCCTCTCCGTCTCCATCTCCTGTATCACTTTCCAGTGTCATTCGCCGCCGCCGTCGCTCGCCGGGGAAAAATCGATCACCGTGCTGCCCATTTTCTTTCGTCCAGACCCGACCCGGTTCCAACTGACCCGAGCCGTTTCCGATCCGAGCCACACAATCCGGGTGAGCCGAGCTGAGTAAGCCGAGCCGAGCGAGCCGCGAGCCGAGCCCCAAGCCGAGCGAGCCGCGAGCCGAGCCCCAAGCCGAGCGAGCCGCGAGCCGAGCCGCGAGCCGAGTAAGCCGAGCCGAGCCGAGTCCAAGCCGAGCCAAGCCGAGCCGAGCCGAGCCGAGCCGAGCCGAGCCGAGCCGAGCCAAGCTACCTAAGCCTTCCTTCCTCCACTTCGGTTCACGGTGAGTCTTCGGTAAGGATTGTTCTGATGAATTCCCTAATGTTACCTAGTCCGATTCGAGTTTGAATGTTGGATTAAGATATGGCCCTACTTTTCTTCCTTGAAGGTAGTGCAGAGTTGACGCTTAAGTTCTCGGGTTCCGCGGCAGGCCTGGTTGGAGTTAGCTTCCTTTCCTTGGGTAGATCTGTCGAGCGTGGTTTTCGATCGAGGGGCATAACCGAGTTTCAGGTAAGGGTTTTCCTACTACTGGACCCCGAGTCCAGGTTAAAACCGTAGTAATCCACAGGGGATTACACGTTAGTGACTGTGCTGAATATCTGTATGCGTGTTGACTGTTAAGTACTGATATTATATTTTGTCTGATGAAATTATACTGTGACTGCTATTTGTGGATTGAAATTATATGTTGATGGACCATAAAGTTACGGTTTAGTATGTATTAAACACTGTTCTAGATGTGGTTCATGGAGTTTGGACGGGGAAGGACAGTGAGTCCGGTTTTGGTTGGTTAGTCGATTGGACCTAGGGTTTCCCTATTGGTGTGCGAATCGGTAATGCATAAAGCAACTGAGGGTGTAGATGTTAAACCTATACTATCTGACTGACAAAGTCTATGGCGGGACTGTAGTACGAATGCCTTTGAGATGTGACTGATGTAGACAGTTTGGTAAGGGCTGAGGGGTAACGGTTAGCTTCATCCATGGGGTAGTGTGCCTTACTGATATGTGCATCCTTCGGGAGCACTAGACTGATATGTGCATCCTTCGGGAGCACTAGACTGATATGTGCATCCTTCGGGAGCACTAGACTGATATGTGCATCCTTCGGGAGCACTAGACTGACATGTGCATCCTTCGGGAGCACTAGACTGATATGTGCATCCTTCGGGAGCACTAGACTGATATGTGCGTTCTACGGAACCACTAGACTGTTATGTAGGGTACTCCCGAATAGGAAGTTAACTGTTGTTCCCTAACGGGCCCAGTAGTGGGTCCCTTACTGGGTATGTTCATACTCACCCTTTCTTTTCTTTAACTTTTCAGGTAGGGGTACAGCGAGGGGCAGACCGACGAGAGGCAGGAAGGAAGCGTGAAGGCCATATGGACGCGTCTGTTTTTCTTTCGCTTCCGCTATGTATTTTGTCAGAATATTTTGATTGTGATTTTTGGACTGGTGACTTGACATTTTATTTTGTGACTTTTTTTGAATTATTTAAAATAGGGCCCGAAACTGTCTTTTGTAAGGTTTATACTGTTTTAATGAATCGTATCTGGTCCGTTTTAAATTTTATGTTGAATTGTCGAGTTTTGGTTTTTAGTAGTGACCTCAGCTTAGTCCGGAAAAGTTGGGTCGTTACACGAGGCATGTTTGGTATTTTACACGGTGGGCCTCTGGGCTTTTTCTGTTTTTGGAATTGTTCTATAGAGTGTAAATATTTTGCCGCTTTTTTATATTTTTTAAAAGACCCCTATTATTTATAAGATGTTGTTATACATTTTACATATCAACGATACTGTTATACAAGTTACGCGATCGTGAAGGATATTATTTAAACGACTATGTAGTTATACGTTTCAACGATAGTGTTGTTGAATTTAAACGGTTGTGGTAATAAATGTAATTGTTCCCATTATACTTTTTAAAGTATAGTGTAGGATATAAAGAGTGAAATGGAATACAAATTACTCGAGTATAAAATAAAGAAATTTTCAAAAGGTAAATTTAATGATTTGAATCTTTATAAAGACCATAAATCATCTCTAAAATATTGAGAAATTTTTAGGTCAAAGGATGGAGTGAAATCAATGTATTCTTGAGTTGACATTTTTCTTTCATTTTTCTTGTTGTTTTCTTCTTGTGTTGAGGTTGGTTGTCTCCATATCATTTTTGAAACTTTTGTCTTTTTTTGTTCACCACCATTATTTTTCTTTTGCTTTTCTTTAATTTCTTTTGTTTCCTTATGTTTCTAGTTCTTGTGCTTCATGTTCTTCACTGCTATCAGTGTCAAATTCTTCTTCAATTTTCTTACTATCAACATCATCATCTTCAATCAACTTTTCTTTTTCTTTTGACGTATCTTTTTTATTTTCTTCCCCTTGTTTGTCATCCTGTTTTTTCTATTTTTTTTCTTCAACGATTACAATATTTCTCAATTCAATCTTCCTTCGTTTTGATGTGACTTCATGCCTCATATTTCCAGCTTCTTCTTCTTTTTCTCCATCTTCAACTTCAATTGTTTAAATGTAAAAAGAGAATGTGCTGTCAAAGTACTTGTTCAAGAAAATGTAGACCACCGTGAAATATAAAGATCATTTAAACATGTATACATGATCGTGTGAAATATATAAACGATCATATAACATAAATATATGATCGTGTGAAATATATAAACAATCATGTGAAATATATAAACGATCGTGGGATCAATATAAACGATTGTGTGAAATATATAAATGATCGTGGGAAATAAATAAACGATCGTTTAACCAGTTGTATATTAAATAAATTAAAACCTGTGTCACTTGTGTTTTTTGT
Organism: Cucumis melo; assembly: GCF_025177605.1. Lineage (NCBI taxonomy): Eukaryota > Viridiplantae > Streptophyta > Magnoliopsida > Cucurbitales > Cucurbitaceae > Cucumis > Cucumis melo. The sequence continues at coordinate 19,051,847 of NC_066862.1, forward strand.
GTTTCTAAATTTATGATTTCATTGTTTTCGTCTTCTTCATCTATCTGCAAGTGCAATAAGTAAGAATGTTCAGAAGATATCATGTGAAGAAAATTATCTCTTACTATCACATCTACACAGAGATAGACTCCTATCTTTGTCTATACGATATAAATTATATTTATTGTTTGTAAAATAATTAAACCTGCATCAATATTTGTGTTTTGGGTGTTTCTAAATTTGTAGTTGCTATTATTTCCAAACTACTTTGTGTTTCCAAAACGACAGTTTCCTGTATAGAGAAAAAAACAACACAATTGTCTTTTATTTGGAAATTAAGCAACATTAAACAAAATAAAGGAGTATATAATGAATAAGGTACTAACCGTAGAGCAATGTGTTGTTGCATACTTCACCATTGTATTAACTTCTTCATCTTCATCAATAAGACCAAGGCTACAAGTAGGTGGTCTATTTTTCTCTATAACTTTTGTATATGTACTTTCTTTCTCATTGTGTTGTTGAAGTTTGGCTAATGGTGGTGGAACATTCGAGCTTTTCATAACCATTGTCAACATGCTTTTTATTTCTTTTATTTCTTGTCTTAATAATATTTGTTTTGCTTCTACTTTTTCTTGATTTTTTCTGATTTCTCTTATTTCATTTAACATTTCGTTTGTTTATATGTTTTTTTTCCATTTTTTTTTCTTTTTTTTCCTGTTGTTTGTCTTTTCTTCCTACTTCTCAATATCTTTGAAATATTTCAAAATTGTTTGAGACTTTTCTTCTGTTGAGGAGTTTAGTGTTGTCATAGAGAACTACAAGTAAAATGATATGACATTATTAGTGAAAAAGTAGCAAATGTATTGATAAACAGTGATAGATTGAGATCATCATCTATTGAAGATAGACATGGATAAAAAAATTTCATTGTCTATCTAGATAGACATATATAAAGCATTCTCTAAATTTAATTACATTCTCATATTAAAAAATGTTGATGTTTAGAGTCCTCGAGTCACTTGTTTCCAAACATTCCCATGTCACAATGGCTAGCCTTTCAATTGCGAGCTTTCTTCTAAACCCAACATCTAAATTGGAAAGTCTTGGTATTGTCTCAAAAGTCCAATAAACTAAAGCTAAGGGAAATCCTTGAAGGTATACAACATCTTTGTCACTGTAAGATGCTTTTTTCAAAAATTGATATGTTAGAATGTATGATAACCTTCCCCATGGATAGTTTTTGAAGGTTTCTTCATGATTCAATATGTCTAAATGTTGGAGATTTATGTGGTTGTGTTGTTGCTTGGGAATCAAAAACGCTTCTAAGATAGAGGTTAACTAGTTTTTCTTTCAATAAGTACTTCTCGTTGCGTAACGCTTTGAAAGTTCTTTCTATATCTCTTTTTGTTATAAAGTCGTCATGACGAAAAAGGGTATTTTTCAGACCATTTTATTTTCTTTCTCCTAGATTTAACTCTGAGAATTTGTGACCTTTTAGTCCAGTCACGAAACAAAATTCTTTCATCCCAAATTCTGCTATATTTCCATTAAAGTTGAAAGCAAGGACATTAGTTTTTTTTTATATGACATTGCTTTCTTAATAGAAAATTTAGGAATTGTGTTGGCATTTTGGCCATTTCAATGTTAAGGAACTGGCCAAAATGACTGTTTGTCAAAACTCGAGAAATAATTCTTTGGTCTATTTTCGACTTGATCTGATTCAATATTTTTAAATTATAGTATACAGTAATTCTAAGATTTTTTTGTTCATCTTCCATGATAATTTTATTTGGATAGTGTTTCACTTGTTGAAAGACATAATAAATAGTATGTTTCAAACAAGGACTAGCTTTAACAAATTTACAAATATAGAGCGCTATTTAGAAAAGGATACACAAATAATACAATGCTTTACAGACAAATATTGAAATTCTAGTTTGTTACCTTTATTTCTTTTTCTTTCTTCCGTCTCTACTTTAGACTTTATTAATTTGTTACATGATGCTTGTTTCTTCTTGCTCACCATCTATTTGTAAAAAAAAATTAATATAAATTATTCAATGAAATATATATAATAAGTATAGACTTAGACGTCTTTGTATGCGAGATAGATCGTGATAGATACAGATAGATCGAAAAGAATATAGATTTATACCTCTTTGTATGCCAGATAGATCGTGATAGATATATATAGATGATGTGAATAGATCGAAATGAATATATATTCAAATCTCTTTGTATGCGAGATAGATTGTGATAGATCGAGACATTTTTGTTGAAGTAGTTACGAGGATATAAACGATTGACGAGGAAGATTATGAACAAAAAAGTAGTGAAGAAGATAAAGGATTGAAAAGAAGATTAAAAGTCTGAGCAATTTCCGAGCAATTTCCTTACCCTTTTTATAGTCCCTTGATTTTGATGGTATTTTTGTGAGTATGAGTTATTGGAGCTAGTTTCTATAAATGATTGTCTATATTTAAACTTTTTCCCCATCTTTTTTCTGTTTATTACTTTATCGTTTATATATATGGTTATTTACAAGATCATGTATAATGATCGTTTCCATCGTTTACTAATCGGATGCGTTTGGACGATTAATCGCGCGTTTGTTGGGATAGTTTTGGTATTTCGTATTGTGGGCCTGTAAGCTTTTCCGGTTTTTTAAACTGTTCTATAAAGTGTAAATAATTTGCCACTTTGTTATATTTGTAAAAAGCTTTCTTTTTTTCTATCTATAATTTACTTTGGCTTCTGTTTGATAAAAGGTTCTAAAGTTCAAACTAGCAAGTTACATTACTTTTTATGAGAGAGATTTGACGAGTATTTTTTGTAGTTTAAATTTGAATTGAAAGGTTGGTTAGAAAATATTGGATTCGTAAGAAAATTAGCTTATTGTCCTCTTACATGTTTAATTTTTCTATTGTCTGCGGAAAGTAATGCAATATTATTTGTAATTAGCACTTTGACTGTTTATACAAACACGTGAGGATTGTTCGTTTAGTTATATGTTAAAAGCTGCAGAGAAGATTTCGTCCATAGTCTATTAAAACTAATGATTGTTGTGAATTTTATTTAATTAATTATTTGTGTGAAAACACATTTGATTAAAAAGTTTGAGATGAAGTTGATGGTAAATATACATTCTTTTCGCAACAGTTGATTAAAAGATGACTATGCAGCCAAACATTGGGTTCGAGGGATAAACTGATGCAACACAAAGAAACCAAGGAGGTTATTTTCTTTCTCTTTTCTTTTTTTTCTTTTTTTTTTTTTTTCTCTGTTTATTTACTATAAAGTAATTTTGGAATTTGTAGTGATTAAAGAGTGACACTACAAGTATAATTTTGGAATCACTTATCCAAACCAAATGACTTTCACCAAAGAAAGTAGATTGACTAAAGGATGAAATTCAAATATTTAGAAACTTAAAAAAAATCAAGGCATCAACAAAGATACTAACTACAGTTATAGAATTGTAGTAGCGGAAAATAAGAAGAGGGCCTTTCATTGAATGTTAAAGAATGACACTTTCAGCATAATCAAATACCTTTTTTAATGTCAATCGACTCGAAGGAAAGGACCAGTGGAAGAAACATGAAAACGCAATTGAAAAAAAAAGGAAAAAGGAAAAAGGAAAAAGGAAAAAGGAAGCATCTAGGAGGAGCACGCTATTCTTTTGAATTCAGCAATGCAATCCAGAGCCTTTTGAAACTCACTTTCGTCCAATGCAATTGTGAACCGACAGTACCCAGGGATTCCTGTCCATGAGCTGCTGTTGATGCATAAACCAGTGGCCTTCAGAATTGCTTCTCTGATATTTGAGTCGTCGAGTTTCACTACGTAATCAATGGCGTTTTTCACTTGGATTGTCTTGCTCATATAAAGGGTGGGCTTGGCTACTACAGAGACACCGGCATGGCACTCAAGCACATCCCATCCACAGTTCTCAAGTGTCTGTCTCAGTATGGGTGAGAATAGTAGTCAGGAACTTACACGACATGTTTAGAAGTAATTCTGATTACTTTTGTTATTTAATTCAAGTAGTAGAAGTTGTGTTTAAAAGTGTATCATTAAATAATAAAAGTGATTTTAATCATTTCAAATTCACTCCCAAACATGCACTTAGAGTTCTTTTATCCAGCACTCAAACAGGCATTTACAAAAAAAATTCAACGATCTTTTGTACAATGAAGCAACTATAAGTAGAAGCAAGATATTATGAGCAATTTTATTATAAGCAAGTTTCTTCTTTGTTATTGTTGTAGTCGGTAGTTTTTCATTCTGGTCTACTATTGCAAACCAAACTCAGAAAAACTATAGGACTAGGTTCATGGAAAACAATATAACAAAAAGTTTAGGTTAAAATCATAACTAATACTCTTGAGCTCTAAGATGAAATAAGCGGTAACAAAGATACTAATCTTCTATATATAGTTGTAAATAAGCGGAAAGTAATGCTCTAGTTCTTAGACTTGTACTACCAAGTAATAGTTCAAAATATGTTTTAGATTGAATTTTAACGTTCCTAGGTAAAATGAAACTTTTTCAAAATCTTGGGTCATAATTGAAACCAACCATAAAATTTAAGAAATAATTCATATAATTTGTTAAAACATTTATGATTACCTCTTTAAGACGCTTGGATCTACTTCTCAGGTCCTTAATCTGTCTGGTTACAGCATCCCACATGTCTCCTGATTTCCTCTCTCTTAGTCCTAGCAACTTCTTTATAGCGTATTTCACTGTGCTATGAGGTCTACTTAATCCTGAGAAGCTGTGGAACAATTCAATCAAAGGCGGTTGGTTCAAAACCAGAAAACCAAATTTGAGGGCATCCGTTAGCATCATTGGTGATAGTCCTCCGAGCAGACATACAGAAAATGATGGATTGTTAGATCCACAAAGCCTCGATAGAACCCCTTCCAGGTTCCAGCCACTCCAACCCTCATAATCAAATTCCAATCCTGAAAATGAAGTATCAATGATGACCCTAGCCCCAAATTTAGCACAAGCTGTTAACAAATTCTCTATTTCTTTCTGGTCATAAATCAGACCAGTTGGGCTAATTGTTGGTCCAGATATGTATACCCATGGGTTTTTCACATTATTGAGTACTTGATTCAGTCCATTCTCTGTTAACTTGAATCCTTCTTCAGATTTCGTAGGTATGTTCACAACTTTTGCCTTCAAAAATTTGGCACTGTGAACATAGTTTCCATTGGTCCCAACTGGAAAACATAGTGTTCCTCCTTCTTGGATGCAACAGAGGACCATCTTATTAAACAATGTCAGTGCACTATCAGCGTATGTGAAGTCTGAATTGTTTTCGATTGGGAACCCATAATTGCTTTCGACAAATTGCTTGATGCTAGTACTGACATCTATTTCTGACTCCGACATGTTCTGTCTTGAAAAACTTTCAAAAATAGCAGCTTTGACTGAAATTGGTGTAGGCAAGAAAATCTCATCAACATCCATATGAATTAGGGAAGAATTATCTGTCTGATCAATTGACAGCTCAGCATTATTGAGAACTGAGATGGCAGAACTGGAAAACCCAATTATCTCTCTTGAGCTTGCACTTTTGTCACATTCTCTCTGAGGACATGAATGATGAATTAATTGAAGTTAAGGGTAAACATTACATAACAAGCAATACAACGACACTCGAGTCCAAATGTAAAGGTGAATAATAAAAAATTCTAAATTAATGTAAAAACAGTGAGAAAAAATGTCGGTAGTAAACACTGCGTTCTCCCATGTCAAATGGCCTATATGTTGCTGAATGAACAAATTCATTATCCAACTTGGTTGTGACAGTGCAACATGGGAAACAAATATTTTACAAATTTCTGTTGTCAACATTGTCATACTTGAATGTTCTTATAACAGGTAACCACCAAAGTACTCTAAATGCAAGCATGTCCCAATACACAATATAAAACCCACCCAACATACTCCATAGGAAACGAATGAGTCAATGACACTGTGCTGTAATGCAGAAAAGGTAGTTAAAACTTAAAATTACTCAGTAAAGCAGATTGATACAGTTTCTGTGTTGTTAGACCTGCATCACATTATGAACGTATTTCGTAGGAGAAGAAAAATAAGGTTTATATACCTGTGCAGGTAGATGGCGGTCAGCTAGCTGAAAAGCAAGTAGCTCATGAAAAAGACAGCCGTAGTAATATTGACTTATGGGGGCAGTTTTCCCTTCTAACAATTCTACAGTCTTGGACAAGGCCTTAAAAATGGCTTCTTCTTCAGAAATTACAAAAGCCACTTCTAAATCTGTATATACCTGGAAAGTGTATCAAGCAGTCATAATTAAGCAGATAAGTACATGACTAAGTAGTATAATTAGTTCCCACGAGATTAAATTTAGCAGCTCTGCAATTTGATAGCATTTATATCAAAGAATAAGCCCCTCCAGTTATGAATTGATTGAAGGAAACAACTGGTATCTGCATGTTAAAAAATAAGTACCTGATTTTTCACCAAGCCGCACACAATAGCTGCATGAGAAGGAAGAGAATTTCCTGCTAGATACTTTAGGACTCCATTGGAACTTGGAAGACTGGATAGTTCAAAATGGTCAGATATGTCTAAGAAAAGACGGGAACCTATTTCTCTGGTAACATCCAAAAGGTGCACAAAAGCGGAACTAGTAACAGCTTCAAAATGAGCCATCCCAGTCACCACCACCTGAGGCTTCAGCTTCTTTATCAGCTCCATCATTAAATCTGACTGGCTAGGGGCCTCAATAACCGTAAGTACATCGTCTCCAGCACCATTAACTCTGGTCTGCAAAACATGCATGCAAATTATCCCAGGCATATTGCATTGCCAACTCATGCTCTTTAAGTCTTAACTAATACATATTGATTGCATTTGATGGCACAGCAATAAAGTAGTTCAGAGAATTGATTCTAAAAAATAAACTGCTTATATTTAAGAAAAAAGAGATTGAAGTGCACGATTGTATACAGAGATGCACTTACATCAATATTGAGTGAAGTTAACCATTGCCTTGGTAGGTGCCGGGTTAGATGTTCGTCCACAATGGCAAGGCGAGGGGAGAACAAGCGAAGAGCATTCTCAATGGCCACAGCCCTTGATGGAAAGATCACAACATTCTTCATAAGAAATGGCAACAGACTAGTCAGAGATGCAGTTTTACGTAAAACTACTTGCATGGTTAAGCACAAATAAAGAGATAAACAGTGTTTGTGCTCATTAACAAATAGAAAGATTGGAAGAGAGTTGAACAAATCTATATCGCTGTAACAGCAAAATGAAAAAACTTGCTCAAAATTTATCTGACATGCAAAGAAGAAAGACTGGCAACACACGGGTTAAGTGACATAATTGTCACCAGTTTGACGCTTAATTCCAGGCAGTGAATACTGAATAATTTTAAGCATGCATGATAAAGACCATTGCATAAAGTGAGCATTGATCGCCATCCATTCCCTGCCTTGAATAACCAAATGATGAAAATAGTCCAAATCACTTGGAGAAAAAACTTCAAAACAGGCTCATAAAATTTACAGCAGCTATTCCCTAATTTCATTACAGTTATATATGTTGCATAAAAAATATGACAAAATTTGTAAAAATGTATATTTAAGATTTATTAAGCACTTCACAGATATGATTCAAGAAGTAAACATGATTATTTCATTGCTTATAAGAAAAAAATAACAATATAAGTTAGAACTTCAAAAGTGGATAATAACCAGCAGGTGATCTTACTCCAGCACTGAGTGGTACGTGGTGGTATGTTTTCATAAACCCAGCAATAAGGTTTCGGAAACGCAAGCTCCCAGCTGGTGGCTCATATGGAAAATATGCACTGTCTTTCAATATACTGGCAAGATAAGCTAGGAATGGAATCTTCTCATCAGCAACGGACTCATCTTGAAATGATAAATCTAATGAACTGCTGATTTCTTGGAATCCACTCTTAAGAAAATCAAATATTGTCTTAACCTGTCAGTTCATTGAGATTTTATATTTAAGATTCGTCCCATATTCTTATATATTCTATTTTAAAATTTTGTTCAGTATACTGAACCTGATTTGGCTGAAGGAGTTGACAGCTATAAACTGATAATGCATGAGAGATGCGACCACCAGCCTTCCCATATGCCCATGCTGTTCGAGCACAAATAGGTTGATCCCCTGAAAGTCCCATAAAAAACTCAAAACGATGTGGACTGTTCTTCTCAATTTCGACCAAGGCAGAGATGTCAGTGTCAGCCGCCTGTAAATACAATATATGAATGTAACTTAGACAAATAGACAAATCATAAACTTATCTCCAACGAAAAAGATTCACTTACCTGAAGAATTTTTGTTTGCCAAAGCTTGGTAATGCGGAAGCCACGCCTTTCAAATAATCGCTTACAAACACCTTGTCCTGGACGGCCTCCCATATTGAAGATCATAATCCCCATGGGTTTGATAACACTTATTCCTTCCTCTACTGCCCTAGCAATCAGACCTAAACCAAACTGATCTTCGACAAACCCCTGCATTAAAAGATAGTTCAAGTGAGAAACAATAGAGACTATTGGACAATGTTTATCACCAAAGAATGATAAATGTAATTATAATATAGATGGGATTAAGAAAAATGGACAGATGTGAGTGAATTATGGTCATTAAATGAGCAATTGATAAATCTGGCACCATACATGTACCTATTAAAGCAAGATTTCAAATGATAATGAAAATAGCAATCATACAGTGAGAAATTTTTCGTGAGGATTTTGCAAGCATAAAGACTGTAGAACAGGATAAATGTTGTGAATTTAACCATAATGATACGACCCTAATATGTTTTGGGACATAAAGAAAGTGTAGAAGAGACTGATAAGTTTCTTTTATCAAAACAAAGAACTTTTCAGATTCTTATCTAGAACTCCTCTTCAGCTGAAATGATATAGATCAAATAAAACACAGATGCATAATAGGCAGAAAACAAGATACATGATGCTCCAGTTAAGGTTTAATCTTTTCATAAGATGATTATGAACTCTAAGACTCGATTATCATTTTTAAATTACCTGAAGAGCACAATAGTTACTCAACGAGTACAAAAATTCCTCACTTGCATTTTCTGTTATCATCCGGGACATAGCATCTGGATTTGGGTTAAGAATCTGCAAGAAGCAACCAATTGTGAGTTCCAGAATCTATTTTAATATTATTTTTATAATTCCATAACCAATCGTGTAAATTTCCCCTACATTCAAAGTTTCTCAACCTAGCATCACTTGAAGTTCCATAAAGAGGTTGTACCTGAGGTATGCATCCAACAATTCGCTCAAGTTGGATATCATTGTCTCTACAATAGGCCAGCAGATCAGATTCATGGAACTCTACTCTATCCAAAAGGGTTTTCTTCTCAGCATCAAAAATTGGTTGGCCCTTCTCATCCAACGCATTTAAATACAGATTAATCCAAGAAATCTTTACTGCTCGAGGGTTGATGTCAAGGCCGTAGACCTACAAATGTAAACTTGAGACATGAATTTCATGAGCCAAAATTTTGTATTAGTGACACCACCTTCGGCAGGAAGCTGTACCCATAGGCTTATAGCCGTTAATGTACACTTTTTTGTCAACATACAGATAGGAAAGCATACAGGGAAATGAAAAGTTCAAGACAGAAGATTTTTCACTTCCCGTTAGAAGATGTAAATAATGGGAAGAAGACAAACCTTCAAAGGTAACCATTTCTCAGCAATGGCGATAGATATCCACCCATTCCCACAACCAAGTTCCGCCACTGTTCGATCCTTAAAGATGGAAGCTGGATGCCTATTCAATCCCTCAAAGAAAGTAAATGACCAATCTTCTGGGACAAAAATGCTAGGGATTACCATTGACGTCAATTTCTTCCTACCCCTGTATCCTGAGGTTTTCCAGAAAATGGTTTTAAGGCAGATGTCTTTTCAAAAAGATGTGGCAACATGAAAAAAAAACAAAAAACAAAAAGAAAAGGCAGGCAATTGGAGCTATAAACTTGCAAGGAATAAAACCAACTACCATCACTGGAACATTGACTAAACGATGTGACTATATGCTCATTCCAGTGATAACTATATTGAGAAGAATATATGATCAAGCTCCTAAAAAACGAGTTACAGGAAGAAGTACGGTGACAGAAAATTAAAAGAACGACTGACAAGCCATAAGAATTCGGAAATTTGAATGCGTTTGGAGAGGGGGGGCAGAGAAGAAAGAAGTCCGAGATCCATTAAAAGTAATAGTAGATCCTCTGGACATGCAGCCAAACAACATGACAAACACAATAAAGGGAGGAAAAAAACAAAGATTTAATAGCGAACTGCCGCAGACCGATCACGTTAACCATTATTTACGTAATGACTACATATGCTAGCGTGAATAAGCGGAGTATGCATTGACAATTGTATTGACCATACAGTAGCTACCGCGATCTAGAATTCGCCAGCTGCCATATAAACTTGGCAGATGCTTTCATAGTTCGAGTATAATTCGCAGGCCATAAAATTTCGGTTTTTGGTTGCATGCAAAGCAGTCAAAACCGCAATTCAAAAGTAAAATAAAACAAAAGATAGAGGAAATCCTCGAATTGAATCTATACATTACTGATATCCAGAAAAAGAAAAGGCACATATTTTTATGGAAATAGTCCATAATGTTTGGAGTTGTAAGAAGAAGAAGAAGAAGAAGAAGAAGAAGAAAAAATCAAAAACCAAAAGTAGAAATCTTCTTCAGTAGGTACAATTCATTTATACACTCAACTGCTAAATATCCAGAGCAGCAAAATTCAAGAGAAGCGCATTCCGATTCCCGCGTGGCCATTACTTTGCAATAACAATACAAAACTCATGCAATCACAGACATCAGTCCAAAACAAAACAAAACAAAACAAAACAAAACAAAACAAAACAAAAAAGTAAAAGAAGGTGTGAGAGTGAATAACCTTCGTATTGGTCGAGAAAAATATCCTCGATCCGGAAATGGTAGGAGGAGAAGCAGCGGTCGCAATCATCCTTAGTAGGAAAACGCCTCTGGACATCGGCAAGGAAAACACGAGCTCGGACTCTGGTAGCAGGATCCTCAAGACGGTCGAGAACGGAACGGAGGGTGGCGTAAGCAGCATCGCCGGACTGCTGACAGAGGGCTAAGAAACCATCAACGGAGTCCAAAACGGAGGCCATGGAGGAGAAGGGAGTTAGAGAGAGAAAATAGAGAAGGAAGGTTTAAGCTTAACTTGAAAATGAAGGAAACAAATAAGAACGAAGAAGAAGGGGCGTTTGTTAAATGTTCCCGGGTCCTCACTTCTGTAGAGATCTATCGCCTTGGACTGGGTTTTTTTTTTCAACATTATTATTACTTTATATAGTATTACAAATAACGTTTTCCTTTTACTCTTGGGAATTCATTTTAAATTACTCAATTTCTCTAATATAATATAACATTAACTATTATTTGTATCTATCATATTATTAACCCATCAAATTATATCACCAATACATTTTCAAATAAAGATAACATTTCTTTTCTCTTTTTTCCAAAAATCAAGAAACATCCTTCATATATCCAACATATTGCCTATACATCATTTCATGGATATTATTCGCACACTTTCCAATAAACATAGATGTATGGAGAAATTTTAACGATCTTTGAGTATATAAATGATATATATTGCGGACCTTTTACAATTATGATGCGACTTTACTCTTTTTTTAAATAAATCATTTTTCCATCTTTAATTATCAAATAAACTTTTTCCAAAATCAACATGTTGCGTACCCTTGATTTCTAAAATTGAAAAACATATTCCAAATTTTTCTAACAATTTCTAATCTAAGATTTACCAAAATTAAAATGAACTTGTAGATGCATATTAATTAACATCGATAGTTAAGAGATACGAATATTAGTGACATTGATAGATATGGGTCGAAAATCTATCCTTTATTAATAAGTGATATTTTGTAAATCTTTTCAATATTCGTTAAGAAAAACCTAATATGTGGAGAAAGAGAAATAAATCTCTTAAAATCTTTTCTTGAATAAACAATTGAGGATAGGGATATTCATATGATGGAGTTTAGGGTTACTAATATACTTGGATGTGAGTTGAGTTAATGTTTACAACAATTGCGGGTAGGAAAAATAATCTTTATACCAAAAAAAAATATATGTTCATATTGGGATTTTTAATTTAAATAAACTTGTGAAGTGCATTTACTTTTTAGGTTTTTTAAAAATAAATAAATCGGTAAAATATTAATCGCAATGTATAAAATAATTTTAAAAACGAAAAAAATCCTATACGCTCACAATGAGAAATACAAAAAAAATGCCCCAGTCAGCACACGAATAATCGGCCACACTCGCGTGCAAGTAATTTTTTCTAAACCATCGTGTACTACAGGCTAAACGAATAATCTACTATCATTTAGGTCATGATACACGATCGTGTAGCTCTTTTTTAACATGGAAAAAAAGGTTTCAAATTTAAACGATCGTGTTGACCATAGAAAAAAATCGTGCTGATTATGGTAAGCGATCATGTAGTCTATCGTGTTGACCATACTAAACGATTGTGTTAACTATGATAAACTATCGTAATCTAGATCATTTTAAATGATGGAAAAAATGCTTCAATTTACACAATCTTGTCGACCAGGGTAAACGATCATGTTAACAATGGTAAACGATCGTTTAGATCATGTCCAAATGATATTTAGACGATCTTGGTATTCTCGATATGAGGAAGGTCAAGTAGTTTTAAAGAATTTTGTCGAAAATGGTGAAGATCAAATAGGAAAATTAAACAGAAAAATGAATCATTTAAGAATAGAAGAAAAAATATGGAAGAGAAGATGAAGAAATTTGGAAGAAAAAATGAACAAATCTCAAAGAAGAAGAAAGAGAAGTGACGAATTGTCCACAATATTCAAGAACAAATCTAAAATTTATAAAAATATTGTTCCGACTTCATGGATTTTTGTTTTTTATTACACGGGTCGTAAATATCTTTGTGTTTTGTGACATTTGTGAAAATTAACCTTTATTAACCTAAAATTAGATTGATATTGCAATTTTAATCATAAACCTTATAATATATTACCTTTGTTAATTTATGACGAGTTTTAATTTATTTACTCTAGCTTATGATAAATTTAAATTTGAAGACTAAATAAAAGAAAATATGCTTCATGACAATTGACATGAATTATAAAATAAATTTGTAATTTAACTCATATGTAATTAGTGTGGCTTTTCTTAAGATCAAATGTTTGATTTTTATCATTTTTTGTTGTATTAAAAAAATGATAAAACAAATTTGTGACAAACAAATGTAACAATATTACTAAAAATATTTACAAACATAACAAAATATCATGGTTTTGATAAATTGTGATAGGTTATTATTTGAGTCTATCTCTGTCACTAACCTAAAAGTAACTTCTAGGATAATTAAAAAAAAAAATGCATCATTAGGCTAAATTTTGGTTGAATTTTCTTAGTTTTGGCAAATTTTAAATTGATATTATTGCAATTAAAGAAAGTACGAAAAATCAGTGGTTCAACGAGGTTGACCGTAGATATTACGATATCTAACTAATTTTAGGATCGCAAATTTGATGGAATAGAAAATTGACACTAATAATTGGTACCACTCATTAAATTTAGAGGGAAAATTAACTTTTTCCAATTTTTTAATTTTCCACTCAATGTCTCTATTTAAAGATATCAATTTTTTAGAATATTCTTTTTCATATGTTCTATGTGCTTATTGTATTTTATTTTATTTTGCCCACTTGTGCATGTTTTAATCTTTAAAAAATATGTCCTCAAGAAGACATTTAATATGAGTGATGATACTTTGGATAAATTATGAAATTCAATCATGACCTATGAGTATAATTGGTCCATATGGATTCAAAGGTAAAGGCTTTGCCTAAAAGTTATAATAATATCAGAAATAATCATAAAATATTTGGTCAATATTCACTAAATAAGACATTTAATTATAATTAAACATATAACTCAACTCATATAATGTTTATACCATAATTTCTAAGTTAGAAGTTTAATATATACTATATTTTATGTCAAAAAAAGAGATTTGACTTCTACGGAAAAAGAAAAAGAAAGCCTACCCGAAAGAGGGATGAGTAAGGATCGGTCGATCAAAAGACAAAAGAGGTTAGTTGGGGTCGGTTTTGAAAAATTTCAAATAGAGAATTTCAAAAAAGTGCTTTCAAGCATTAAACTGCTCCGACAAAAACCAACCAATCGACCGATCCTTACTCATTGATATCGAGGTTAGTTTGACACTTTACTAAATCAACTATGGTCAGTTCGAGGTCAATTTTTACAAAAGTTGACTCTGATCGACCGATAAACATTCCTACTATATTTATTGAGATTAGAGGTTCAAATTTACCTATTATACTCAAAAGAAGAAAAAAATAATATATAATAAAAATTTTCATTCAATTTGTGACAATAACATGTTGATTCTATAAACCCAACATTTTCGACTATTTTGAAAATGTTGGTTTAATTTGTTGATAGAAAAGGTTGACTCCACAAATCGACATGTTGTGTATGTTATCGTGGAGCGGCTTTTTGAAAAAAAAAATTGAATTTGAAAAAAAGAAAAGATTGAAGCTGAAATCCAACTTCTTCTTGAAATAAAGGACTCGCACACACTAGATTTCTTGGATTCCAAAAAAAATCAATACACCAGCTTAGATTTCTTGGATTTCTTTTTTTCGCAAATTCTTTGCTCATCTGGAGTAGCTTAATTAGTGGAGTTGAGATGAACAAGGGCCTAGGCGCCAGTAACCCATTATAATACAAGGAAAATTGCATGATTGACAAAAATATGTTTAAAAATTTAGGTCCATGGTCCAAATGTTTAATCTTTTTGCAAAAATAGCAAATTGGTTGTCCATCACTATTTACAAGAGGAATTGAAGCTGAAAGACATAAATACCCTCCTTGATTCATATAATGCACATAAAAGTTGATTGCAATGTGATTGCTATTTAATTCTCATATTCTCCTAATAGTCATTTGATTATTTTTTGATTGTCATTTGATTACTTTTTTTCATAGCGAATTGCTAATTGATATTGGTTGTTATCTAATTACTTTCGTACATTTATTATTATGTGATGGTTGCTTGATTGCTATTTGATATAGATTGTTAATGATACTAATTATTCCTTTACTATCTAATGCTAGTTCTTCGTAATAATAAAATTTTATTATATATTCATTGTCATCTCATCTAATATTTAAATGAGATTTTTTTTCTTTTAGAAAATCTATAGATGTTTATGTTAGATTAATATATTGTTAGACTTATGTAATGAAAATTAAACATGACAATCAAATATCGAACATATGGTAATCACATGAAATTTAAATAAAAATCAAACTTAAATCAGATATCAATCTAGCCACAATTGATTCTCTATGCTTAAATAATTGACTTGTGATTCTAATTTTCATTTTACTTTCCACATCTTGTTGCCACGTACTCGAGATGACGCGGAGCGGCCGACATCCTTAAGAAGGGTTTAATTTTAAAAACAAAAAGGGGAGTTGCGACCAATCTTTTTTTACGGTGTGATAGGACACCGAAATAAAGTAAATCATTTTAAATAAAATAAAAACTGGTCCACGAAAAAATTAGAGTTGAGTTCGGGAGTCATTTGTGTATGGGGAAGGTGTTAGCACCCCGTAACACCCGTTTAGAAAAACTGTGGCCAAATTTTATGTCTTGAGTAAAATTTATTTTTTTTAAAAAAAGAAATTGTGTTTTATTTCATTGCTCACCGCTCCAATATTTGGAGCGATGATCCCATAAAATAAGTGGGATACATCCATTAATTAGACCAAAGAAAAATTTCTCACCTTAAGAAAATGAGAAATTATTACAATTTCTCAAATTCCATCCTAGGCTAGTCTTCGAATAAAGTTTTTTTTTAAAACATTGATTATTTTTTTTTCTTGGGATCAAATCTCGGACTCCCAAAGATATTGATCCCTCACCTCAAGAACTTAAAAATAACGGACTCCCACAAATTTCTAGATTCCATCGTAGGATTTTTTTTTTAATCAAAATTGGTGTGGGTTATTATAAAAAAAATGTAGATTAGGAAACTTTACCAAGTATCTATCTAATTTTGAGTTTTAAAATAAATAATTTTAAAAAAAATTATAAATGGTTTAAAAATGGAGATTTAAGAAAAATTTCAAGATCACATGTGATTAAGGCTAAAAATATGTTTAAAAACTTCAACAAATTCTTAATGAACATCAAATAGGAATAATGCATCATAAGTCAAATCAAATACACCAACAATAAATTAGGCAAATAACATGAGATATCAATGCATATATATATGTATTTAAAGTCATATACATAATAATTATTATTATGGTGATAATGAGAATAAGTTAAAAAAAAAAAAAGAAAGGAAAGATACATAATAACAATAAAGAAAAGAAAAAGAAAAACTAAATGAAATTATTAACAAATAAATAAATAAATAAATAAATAAGTAAATAAAAGGAAAAGAAAGAAAAAAAGAAAAGAAAGAAAACAAAGGTGGCGGCAACGTTGCCGCCGCTCTAAAAGGAAAAAAAGAAAAACATATATATATATTAATAATAATAATAATAAAATATAATAATAATAATAATAATAATAACCATAATACAAAATTTTTAGCTTATAACTTTTTCTTTCTCTCTATTTTCTATTTAGAAGAAAAAGGTTAAAAAACTTTTTTTTAGCATGACGATAAAAAAAAGTAGCAAAAAATTTTTTTCTTATGCAATTTTTCTTTAACAAACATAAGAACTCAATCCCGAAGGAAATTGTTTGTTGTATGAGATGCAGATCCTTGAGAATAAATCCCTACCTAATGCAACCTTCAACTAAGTTTTTCCTCTATGGAATTAAATTTAGGGTAAAAAAAGATTAGATTTAGGGTAAAAAAGACAAGTAAATAAATAAAAATGAAAATAACGCATAAAAAAAATAAAGCGAAAAGAAGTAATAACCCACCTTTTGCAAAGAAATATGTATCTTAAAAAAAAATTTCTGCAGAGATTCTCTAAACAATCAAAAAAATTGTTTTCTCTCGTAGAAATTTTTTCTAATACACTTTTTTTCTCTTAGATAATTTCTCTAAAACAATTTCTTCTCCCCCTTTCCAAATGACAAAAGATCTCTATTTATAGACTCCGAGGTGTGCCACAAATTAGGAAAAAATAAGTATAAAATCAAATTAGGTTATTTTATTGAATTTTTTTTCTAAAATAGTAAAAATATGATATTGAAATATTTTGTATAAAATAAAATACTTTGTTTTTTCCTAAAATGATAAAGATAAATTAAAAGAATTTTGTATGAAATATATTATTTTAATTTTTTCCTAAAATGATAAATCAAATATGATATTAATAAAATATTTTGTTTTTTCTAAAATGATAAACGTGATAAATTTATTTTTTTAAAGATAGATACTTTCATTAATAAAAGTTTTTTTTTAGAAAAATAATAATGATAGCAATTATTATAAGATTTTATATTATTATAAAAATTTTATTTTTTCTTTTTTTTTTTGAATAAAATATCTTATCCATTGCTATAATTAATATTTTAAAGAATAATAAAAAAAATATAGGATAAAATTAGGTGGCTACAACATACCCCTCTTCGTGCATCCTTATAGAATTAGACGGTGGACAACGGTGTAGCCACTAACTCATCAAAATAAGATATTTTAAATAAATTAACGGCGTTAGGGGCCAGGAATAAAACAAACCTCATCTTAGTAACATGGTGTCAAGGGCCAAGGATAAAACAAGCACCTTCTGACGAAAAAATAAATAAGTTGGAGGCCATGGATTAAATAAGCGTCATCTTAGTAATATGGTGTCAAGGGCTAGGGATAAAACAAGTGCCTCATGACAAAAGAATAAATAAGCTGGAGACCAGGGATAAAACAAGCGTCATCGCAGCAACATGATGTCAAGGACCAGGGATAAAACAAGCGCCTCATGACAAAAGAATAAATAAGCTGGAGGCTAGGGATAAAACAAGCGCCATCGCAGCAACATGGTGTCAAAGGCCAGGGATAAAACAAGCGCCTCATGATAACGAAATAAATAAGCTGGAGGTCAGGGATAAAACAAGCGCCATCGCAGCGACATGGTGTCAAGGGCCAGAGATAAAACATGCGCCTCATGACAAAAGAGTAAATAAGCTGGAGGTCAGGGATAAAACAAGCGCCATCGCAGCAACATGGTGCTAAGGGCCAGGGATAAAACAAGCGCCTCATGACAAAAGAATGAATAATCAAGTTAGAGGTCATATATTAAATTATCATATCAATAATGTATACCATGTCACCTATGGAAATGCAGACAATGAAGACACTGTGAAAAGCCATGTATGCATGAACATGTTAATTATGTGTATAAAAGAAATTGAATCATTGTTTACTTTTCTCAAGAAAGAAAAAAAAACCAAAACATGTGTAATAGCCCAATAACGTTCATGAGTACTGAAACCTCAAGTACAAGCTCAAATTTTTAAAATATTAGTGACTTGACGAGACAATGCTAGGATCAAAAGCTAATTGTCACTCTATGCATAGTATTTCTTCACATAGTCCGCGCTTAACGGGTTAGGCAAGTCATCTCCATCCATATCAAAGCTCCTCTTGAGAAAGCTCTTTTTACTACATACGATCCCTCGTTATTAAGAGTCTATTTTCCTCTATGATCCTTTTGAAAAGGTAGGATCCTTTTAAACACTAAAACTCCCTTTTGAAAACGACAATGTCAAATTTTCTTGTCATACACTCGTGCAATTTTTATTTTTGTACAACTCTGTCCTCTACATAGAGCAGTCAGTTTCTTTTCTTCTATGAAATTCAATTGCTCGTACCTTACTTGAGTCCACTTTGCTTCATCTAGTTCTACCTCTTAGATTACCGCAAGGGATGACACCTTAACTTCAATAGGTAAAACTGCTTCGAAACCATGCACTAATAAAAAAAAAGGGGTTGCCCCTGTTGACGTGTGAACTGATATTCTATATTCATGCAATGCGAAAGGCAGCATTTCATGCCAATCTTTATAAGTGACAAACATTTTCTCGAGAATCTTTTTGATATTTTTGTTTGCTGCTTCCACTACCCCATTCATCTTAGGGCAATAAGGAGTGGAATTAGAATGTTTAAGCTTGAACTAACTGCACAACTCCTTCATTAATTTGTTATTCGGGGTTTTTCCATTGACGACAGCTTGCTTGGTGACACTCTTATATGAAGCAACCTCTACCCACTTCTTGAAATAGTCTAGGGATACCAAAATGAATTGATGGTCGTTTGATGTCTTTAGCTCAACTTGCGAAGCTTTTGTCGTATAGGTTTACATTCTAGTTTAAGTGGTAATCGATATGTTACAAATCTTTGTATCAAAACCAGGCATATTTTGATAGAACCATGCAAAATATCTTGGAACTCGTGTAACAGGATCACCATATCTGATTGATCTACTCTGGAGCTAAAGTGCTAATTCACACTTCTTTCACTTCTTCTGGTGTTCCCAAATTGATAACCTTCAAAGTCTTTTGGTATGACATAGTCTTTTTTTTTCTTGCTCTATCAATCTTAGTAATTCAGGAGATATATCATATTTATCCTCTTCGATATTCTGCTTAAGATTACAGATTGAAACCTTAAAATCAATAACGTCATCGATGTCACCTTAAACTTTGGTGCCCCTATTTATGGATACTAAATTGTACCAGTAAAAGCAAAAAGGGAGAAACAAGAGGAATAGACACGATATTTGAGATAGAATCAACATTCTTCATTTCTTAGAAAAAAAATAAAGGAAGTACATAGTGACTAGGGTATTAAAAATGCAACTTTGTAAAAACAAGGAAGGATGCTCTTATTACAAAAAGAAAAGAAACCCTGTGACCTTAGGCATAATTAGAGGGTGCATAGAACGCTATTACTTTTGTGATCCATTAGAGACTTTTAGCGTCGTCTTGACCTCTCAATTGTTCAACTCAAATTTTGGTGGACATTGATAAACCAGAGATAACCGTAATTGAGGTATCATTTGAAGTTTTCTTATTAGATGAAGCATCAATAATCATATCGACCTCGATTTCTTGCATGCTCATTTGTCCTACCAAAAGAATTTTTGCATCGATCAACTTTTTTACCTCATTCTTGAACTCACAACAACCCTCAATTAAATGGTCATCTATCTTAGAGTGGAATAAACACTGCTTCTCGTTTGCGCATCCAAACTTCTCTCCCTCATCATTGTTAAACCTTGGTGACAAATATCTAGCTCCACGAAGGATTTGGAAGTGTATTCATTGAAGTAGTCACATCACACACCTTATTCTTGTATCTTCCGTGAATGTGTCAACAACATTTATGGCGGAACCCTCATGATTTGGTAAAGGGTTATGGTTAACGTCAGACTCTTCTTCTGTCTTTTTGAATTTCAACCGTCTGACCTTGACTAGACTTTGCACTTTAGCTTTCAAAGGAAAATAATTCTCTGTAGAATGCCTAACTGCCCCAGCATGATATTCACATTTTACGTTGGGATCATACCACTTAGGATATGGTGGTTGCAAAGGCTCTTGTGGTACGATAGCCACTTGTTGATTCTTTAAAAGTTGAGGCAAAAGCTCTGTATACGACATAGGCATGAGATTAAAATGGGCTTGCTTCCAATTTTTCCTTGCGTTTCTCTGAGTTGCCTGACCGAATGGGCTTTTACCTCTATTCTAATAACTATGGGAGTAATTTGTCTGCCCCACAGTTGGTGAGGATACATGCACTACTCTTTAAGTCGAGCTCAACTCATGTATTTCTTCCTCTTTCTTCTTTAGGGTCATCATCCTTCTTGTCTCTGAAGAAAAATCGGTGATCCTTTCATTCTTCACTCCAAATTCAATCCTCTCCCCAATTCTTATGACGTCTGAGAAATTAGTCGAAGCACTTCCAACCATTCTATCATAGTATGGGGCCCGAAGAGTGTTTATGAAAATGGCTGTCAATTCTTTGTCGGTTAGGGGAGGTTGCACTTGTGCAACTAACTCTCTCCATCGTTGTGCATATTCCTTAAAAGTTTCAACATTCCTTTTTTCCATCCTTTGAAGATCCAAATGGTCAGGTGCCATATCAATATTGTACTTATATTGTTTTAAAAATGAATCGGCGAGATCATTCCACCTATGCACTTGTGAGCCATCAAACTGCATGTACCAACGAGAAGCTGGACCAACTAAGCTGTCTTGGAAGCGATGAATCAACAATTTATCATCATGAGCGTAAGTTGACATTTTCCGACAATACATAACTAGACGACTTTTTGGGCACGTGGTTCCATTGTACTTCTCAAAATCTGGAATCTTGAATTTGAGAGGGATCACCACATCTGATATTAAACATAGTTGTGTTGCGTCGATACTTTCGTACATGTCTATACCTTCAATGGTGCACAATCTTTCTTCTAGAAATTCTAATCTTTTTCTACTACCCTGCTCTTCTGAAATTTTCTTACCACTTTTCGTAATTGGAGTAGATATGAGATCACTCACATGGGCTGCCTGTTGGGTGGTTGTGTTAGGATTTGGTGCTGGAAAAGATGTAGGATATGTCCTATCCACCATGCGTGGACTAGACGGCCTTTGAGGAGTAAAACTTGGAGGGTATGCAAGAATGTCCTCTAGTACCTGGTTTAGATCTACTTCCACTTGTGATGAAGTCCCTGCAACACTCTTTCCTCTTCCAGTAGTGAGCAGTTCCAAGATCTTTGCCAATTGATCTTTCAATCCTTCAACGTCTTGACGAACTGCTTGAACCTGATCATTGGTTTGCTCATCCATTATTTGAGCCTTTCTTCTTGTCCAATATGGATGTTGATGAGGTGAACCTTGAGCTATTTTGCAAGTTTGGATTTTTATCTTTTTAAAAAGAGAAAATTATTCGGTTAGGATGAGTCTAGATGCAAATGTTAAATGTGAGAAAGAAAACCATCAAATAATGTAATGGCTCAAACAAACTTAGTGAAGTTAATGCTAGCATCCTATTTGACACAGGCCCTCAAAATGGTATATAGTTACACTTGATCATACAACGAAATTGAGTGAGAATTTTTCGTGTGCCTACATGGGAGCAACAACTCCTCGAAGGTCAAACACTACTACATTCTCGAATCTAATCCTATAGATACAACCCGGGTAGAGGGCTTGTGCTAGTGTGTGAAAATAATATAATAAGGCAGAAAAATTACAATTCTAAAACATATGAATTAACATGATATGCGAATCATAATGAGTGAAGCTGAATTTAAGTCCTAAAAGATAAAAGGTCCTCAATTTGATCACAACTGTCACATGTGATTGTATGACCAAATTGAGTGAGAATTTTTCGTGTGCCTACACGGAAGCATAAGCTCCTCGAAGGTCAATACTACTCCATCTTCGTTTCTAATTCTATAAGGTAGAGCCCGGGCAGGAGGCTTGTGATTGTATGTGAAACAATAATAAACAACACACTAAAAAGAAAATAAAACAAAATAAATAAATAAATATACAATATCAAGACAAAAGAAAAGGTAGAACCTCATGTCCCCAGCAGAGTCGTCAAGCTGTCGCCACGTACCTGAGATGACGCGAAGCGGCCGACGTCCTTAAGAAGGGTTTAATTTTAAAAACCAAAAGGGGAGTCGCCACCAATCTTTTTTTTTACAGTGTGATTAGACACAAAAATAAAGTAAATCATTTTAAATAAAATAAAAACTGGTCCACGAAAAAATTAGAGTTGAGTTTCGGGAGTCATTTGTGTATGGGGAAGGTGTTAGCACCCCGTAACACCCGTTTAGAAAAACGGTGGCCAAATTTTATGTCTTGAGTAAAATTCATTTTTTTTAAAAAAGAAATTGTCTTATTTCATTGCTCACCACTCCATTATTTGGAGCAATGATCCCATAAAATAAGTGGGATACATCCATTAATTAGACTAAGGAAAAATTTCTCACCTTAAGAGAATGAGAAATTATTACAATTTCTCAAATTCCATCATAGGCTAGTCTTCGAATAAAGTTTTTTTTTTAAAACATTGATTAAATTTATTTTTTTCTTGGGATCAAATCTCGGACTCCCAAAGATATTGATCCCTCACTTTAAGAACCTAGAAATAACGGACTCCCAGAAATTTCTAGATTCCATAATAGGATTTTTTTTTATTGAAATCGGCGTGAGTTATTATAAAAAAATGTAGATTAGGAAACCTTATGAAGTATCTATTTAATTTTGAGTTTTAAAATAAATAATTTAAAAAAAGATTCTAAATGGTTTAAAAATGGAGATTTAAGAAAGATTTCAAGATCACATGTAATTAGGGCTAAAATTATTTTAAAAAACTTCAACAAATTCTTAATGAACATCAAATTGGAATAATGCATCATAAGTCAAATCAAATACACCAACAATAAATTAGGAAAATAACATGAGATATCAATGCATACATATATGTATTTAATGTCATATACATAATAATTATTATGGTGGTAATGAGAAAAAGTTAAAAGAAAAAGAAAGGAAAGATACATAATAACAATAAGGAAAAAAAAGGAAAAACTAAATGAAATAATTAACGAATAAACAAATAAATAAATAAGTAAATAAAAGGAAAAGAAAGAAAAAAGAAAAGAAAGAAAACAAAAGGTGGCGGCAAGGTTGCCGCCACTCTAAAAGGAAAAAAGAAAAAAAAAATATTAATAATAATAATAATAAAATATAATAATAATAATACAAAATTTTTAGCTTATAACTTTTTCTCTCTCTATTTTTTAGAGAGAAGAAAAAGATTAAAAGACTTTTATTTTAGCATGATGATAAAAGAAAGTAGCAAAAAAAAAAAGATAATTTCCTTAGGCAATTTTTTTTTCTCTTTACGTTTTAAAAAGAGAAGAACAAACATAAGAACTCAATCCTGAAGGAAATTGTTTGTTGTATGAGGTGCGGATCCTTGAGAATAAATCTCTACCTAATGCAACCTCCAACTAAGTTTTTCCTCTATGGGATTAGATTTAGACTATAAAAAAAGACAAGTAAATAAATAAAAATGAAAATAACTCATAGAAAAAAAAAGCGAAAAGAAGTAATAACTCACATTTTGTAGAGAAATATGTATCTTAAAAAAAAATTCTGCAGAGATTCTCTAAGCAATCAAAAAAATTGTTTTCTCTCGTAGAAATTCTTTCTAATATACTTTTTTTCTCTTAGAGAATTTCTCTAAAACAATTTCTTCTCCCCCTTTCCAAATGACAAAAGATCCCGGGGTGTGCCACAAATTAGGAAAAGATAAGTATAAAATCAAATTAGGTTATTTTACTGAATTTCTTTTTTCTAAAATAGTAAAATATGATACCGAAAGATTTTGTATAAAATAAAATACTTTGTTTTTTCCTAAAATGATAAAGATAAATTAAAAGAATTTTGTATGAAATATATTATTTTAATTTTTTCCTAAAATGATAAATCAAATATGATATTAATAAAATATTTTATTTTTTCTAAAATGATAAACGTGATAAATTGATTTTTTTAAGATAGATACTTTCATTAATAAAATATTTTTTTTAAATAATGATAACAATTATTATAAGATTTTATATTATTATAAAAATGTTATTTTTTCTTTTTTTTTTTTTTGAATAAAATATCTTTACCATTTCTACAATCAATATTTTAAAGAATAATAAAAAAAAATGTAGGATAAAATTAGGTGGCTACACATCTTATATAACATATTTGATATATTAATATCCATTGAAAATTAAATGGAACTTAGATAGAAATCAAATAGTAATCAAATAGAAATTACATAACATTAGATTTCAATACGATAGATGTCATATTTTGAGTTAGAGATTTAATTTCTAAAACTTCTAGAAAGATAACACATAACTTAACTAGCGAGTGTGCTTAGATTAACATAAGGGTCCTTCGATAAAAACTTATGATAGTGAATGTTAGTTTGTTCAACCAATTTTATCCCAAACCATCTTATTTTTCAAATATTTTCGAAAAAAAAAAATAAGCCAACGAGAAGAACAAATAAAAAATCTTAGAGTGTTTGTAGAAAAGTTAAATGACAGTACAAGAAATGAGGGATCTCCTGATGCACAAAATCATCGGGAGATATACAAAAAAGCATCAGGAAAAGATCTTCCGACGCATAAATGCCTATTGAAACCGTAGTCAGGTGAGATGCATCGGGAGAGGCATTTCTAATGAACAAATGAAGCGTTGAGAGATCATTTTATTGTATTTAATTGAACCAAAAAACATAATCAACTATCAACTACCAATCTCCAAAACCCTTAAATCCTTGTCTTAATTAGGAGAAAAGTAGTATAAATAAAGGCAAAATTAGTCTAAACAAATTAGATATCCGAATAGACAAGGCAACTAGTGGTGACCCAATAGACAGACGGAAACAACATGTGCAGCAGTGTTCTCACAGATGTTCTCTCTTCGTTCGATCTCTGCCTCTGCCTCTTCTTCTTCCTCTTCATCCAGATTTGTAATATACAAATCTAGGTGGGTTTTTAAAGAGGAACTCCTTATGCAGCCCATTACATGTTGGGAGTGTCCCATAAATCCCAATGATTTACTTAAAGCATCAGGAGTTTGCCTAAATCTTTTGACGTCATGTAAATTATGCATCAAGAGATGCCCTATCTCCCAACGCTATTTAGACTGACGATGTGAAGGTGCGTTGAGAGATCCATAATTTCTTGTAGTAGCAATTAGATAAAAAATTAGATAACAATCATTTGACAATCAAACAAAAGCCAACATGTTTTCATTTTTAATTTGAACCCACTTTTCTCCATAAAAAAATTGTAACTTTCCTTACAATCCTCAAATAAAATGAATCGATATCCAACATATACCTAAAAAGCACTGAAATCCGCCGTAGACAACCCTTCAATCAACTTCCTTAGCTCACCAATGACTTTTGGTTCAAATCTTGACGACATAAATGATAATTGATTTCATCGCTGCTGGTGGATGAAAACGAATGTCATGATGGCAATGAGCATTGACAATGGCTCTACTTTTTCTTCCTTATTCTTCATCTTCCTCATTCCTTCGCTCTAAATAACAACAACCTCATTTCTTTAACACCTTTCTCATGTTTGCAAAATCCATCTTATCCCATCAATGACTACTTCCATTTCTTTATTTTCGCTCTTCTAAATAGCAAGACTAGATTTGGATGCCCCGAAGAAAAAAATATGACAACAAGGAGGCTGGATCAAAGAAATATGTTATCAATAGTTACCTGAGATTCCAAATGACAGATGATACTGTTGAACAGGAAATTTTAACCAATTAAATCACGCCACGTCATCACAGCAAAATTGAGATAATTATAATTTGATTGGATTTGGGTAGTCAAGTTTTCTCATATCCAACCTAGTTCAAGCCCTTAAAAAAATTGGGCCAAAGAAATAATGGACCCGAGCTTGCACAAATAAGTGGGCCGAGTTCGAGCCCACCAAGCAAATGGATCCAAGCCCAAACCCATCGAGCAAATGGGTCCGAGCCCAAGCCTGTCAAGAAAAAAGGTCCAAGCTCAAGCCCAACAAGCAGATGGGCCCAAGCCCAAACCCAACAAGCAGATGGGCCCAGGCCTAAGTCCGCCCAACAAGCAAATGGGCCCAAGCCCACCTAAAGCCCATTGAAATTCTCATTCATTTTAGAAGACCTTGGATTGGAAAGAAGAATCGAAGTTCTGATGAATTGAAGACAAAAACTTCTGAAGACTCTCAAGACGTGCAAGTTATCATCAACCTCGAAATCAACCTTCTGAAAGATCGAAGACTTGGAAGATCAAACTTTTCTTAAATTCCAGAAGATCGAAGCTCGAACTAACTTGTAGTTACAACTTCTTGAAGATCGAAGACCACGAAGTTTTAAATTTTACTTTTTGTATCCGAGAGAAAGAATCAAAGGAGTAAATATTAGAGATTTTATCCACAATACATAAATCAATACAAAGTTCGATTCCACGAATTAAATTTCGCCCGAAATCTCGTGTGAACAATTTGGCACGCCCAGTGGGACCATCTCTACCTTTCATCTCTTTCTCTTTTTGAAGAACATCCAAAGAAAATCATGACATCTCAAGGCAACACTTCCAAAGCTCTCAGCGACATCGGCAAGCGATCGAACACTCATAGCCGCTCAAGGGAGATTCAATCATTTGAAGATACGCCTCCTTTTGAAGTTGCAAAGAATATTTGGGAGCAAATCTCCAAGCCACCAAAAGGTGGAATTGTAATCAAAGAAAATCCTGCGATTGACGAACACTACTCGTCCTCTAAACCCTCAAGTGAGAAAATGCCTCACCCAAATATAATGTCGGTTATGGTAACTAACGTGGATACAAGTGAAAATAGAATGGTAGAGCTTGAAGAGAAGGTGAACATGCTCATGAAGGTGGTGGAAGAAAGAGATTATGAGATTGCATTTTTAAAGAATCACATTGAAAGTCGTGATGCTGCTGAATCAAGTCATAAACATACTGTCAAGAATACTGACAAAGGGAAGGCAGTTATGCAAGAAAGTCAACCACAAAATTCGACCTCAATTGCATCGTTGTCTGTTCAACAATTACAGGAGATGATTGCAAACTCCATCAAAACGCAATATGGTGGACCTGCTCAAACTTTCTCCTTATACTCCAAACCATATACGAAGAGGATAACCAATCTCAGAATGCCGAATGGATACCAACCTCCCAAGTTCCAACAGTTTGATGGAAAAGGCAACCCAAAACAACATGTTGCTCACTTCATCGAAACATGTGAAACTGCTGGTACGCGAGGAGATTTATTGGTCAAACAGTTCGTTCAAACTCTCAAAGGAAATGCCTTCGACTGGTACATCGATCTGGAGCCTGAATCCATTGATAATTGGGAGCAACTTGAGAGGGACTTTCTCAACCGTTTCTATAGCACCCGACGTATCGTCAGCATGATGGAGTTGACAAACACAAGACAACAAAAGGGAGAACTAGTCATCGACTACATCAACCGATGGAGAGCTCTGAGTCTTGACTATAAGGATCGACTCACCGAATTGTCTGCAGTGGAGATGTGCACCCAAGGCATGCATTGGGGACTTCTTTATATTTTACAGGGAACAAAACCTCGCACGTTCGAAGAGTTGGCGACTCGTGCCCATGATATGGAATTGAGTATCGCTAATAGAGGAGCAAAAGATTTCTTGATTCCAAAATCGAGGAGTGACAAGAATGAACTTGATGACACTAAAAAGATTACAAATAGTGTCATAAAAGAGTTAATGGTTGCTCATGCAACTCCTTTGAAATCTTTCTCTAAAAGAAAAGAAACAAAAATTGAAAGAAAGCATGATGGCGATAAAAAGCGACAGTCAACTCTTAAAGAAAGACAGGAAAAAGTTTATCCATTTCCTGACTCTGATGTTGCAGACATGTTAGAGCAGTTGCTAGAGAACCAACTTATTCAACTGCCAGAATGCAAACGACCAGAACAAGTAGGAAAAGTAGATGATCTTAACTACTGCAAGTATCATCGGGTCATTAGTCACCCTGTTGAAAAGTGTTTCGTGTTGAAAGAGCTAATTCTAAAGTTGGCTCGTGAAAAGAAGATCGAGCTAGATATTGATGAAGTAGCTCAGACGAATCATGTTGCGATCGAGATGACTTCAAATGTTCTGCCATTAACACAACTTGATGATCAAAGAAAAAGCTTGATTTAATTTCGGACTTCTGCACCTATACTTGTTCTATTCCAACAAAGGATCGTGACGATAAACTCCCAAAATAAAGAAGCGCATGGTAAAGATGATGGCGAAGGATGGATAACAGTCACTCGTAAAAAAGGGAGACAACTAAATTCCATTCAAAAGGAGTCGCGATTCCATCAAAAGTATGCAAAAGGAAGCATCTCCTATAAAAAGAAAGGAAGAAGGAACAAGAAGATGTGGAATCCTAAGCCCATAAAAGTAAAAGATGAGGACTTCCTCCAACTTTGACGATCGATAACTTTGGCAGAATTCCTCCCAAGAAGTTTCCTTGAGGATCATCCAGAAGAAATACTTAAAGTCACTGCATGTCATGCTGCCAGCATAGTAGAAGTCGACAACAATTATGGATCTTTTAAAGAAGTTAACAATTCAAATGAAATTAATCAAAGGACCTCTGTCTTTGATCGTATCAAGCCTTCAACTACTCGATCTTCAGTCTTTCAAAGATTGAGTATGGCCACGAAAGAAGAAAAAAACTAATGTCCAACGTTTATTTACACTCGAACTTCAACTTTCAAAAGGCTGAGTATCTCCACATCGAAGAAAGATCGACCTTCAACATCTGCTTTTGATCGTTTAAAGATGACAAATGATCAACAACAAAGAGAGATGAAATCTTCGAAGGCAAAACCATTTCGTGAAAAAAATGATGACGATAAGATTCACAATTGTGTCCCGTCACGCATGAAGAGGAAGTTGTTTGTTGACATAAATACAGAAGGTTCCTTGACTGTGAAACCAAGATTTATTATCTTCACCAATCCTACAAACGAAGGAGATGAACAAATTCTTGTTGAAAATAAAAGCTGTTAAATATGCAAAGCTCCTTATTGCAAGAGCCTAAACTGCATGGTGCTCCTAGCCCACAAGAGATTAAAAGGTGAATGGAAAAAAAAAAAAAAAGTTGAACTACGTTATGACTTGATCCCTATGTTATAAAAAGGGTACATAGGCAGCTTAAAGTTCACTTTAAGTTCAGTCGCACGTAAAAAAAAATATTATTCTTCATTGTGATGATGTAGGCGCATAGTAAATGATGCGTAAACAATATAAAATGAAATTCAGGAGCAGTCACACCAGAATAAGAACATTCTCGTCACCATTCAACAAATTCTTGTATTTACAAGAATACAACTAAAGAAAAAAAGAATGGGGGCAAAGGGGGCAAAGTTAAAGCCTCCACTTGAAGTTCTTAAATTCTTCGCGTGCAGCGTCCAGGCTCTTTTGAACCGTAGCTAGCGCCTCGGTGGCTTCTTTGGTAACAACAGAGATGTTTAATTGTCTACCTTCGTAAGGTGCGGTTTCGCCTCTTCTCCAAAATGTTGACCAGCGAACTCTACTCCTCTTTGATATGTTGCAGACAAGGATCTTTCCATTCGTTGCGGCCAAGAGGATCTTCATCTTCATCTTCTCACATGTATTGCAGCTGAGAAGATTGCCGTTCTTAAATATGTTGCGGCAGAGAAGATCATCGTCTCAAATATGTTACAATCGAGAAGATTGTCGTCTCAAATATGTTGCAGCCAAAAAGATTTTTGTCTCAAGTATATTGTAGCCGAGAAAGTCGTTGTCTTATATATATTGCAGTGGAGGATGTCGTCGTCTCAAATATGTTGCCGTCGAGAAGGTCGTCCCCTCAAATATGTTGCAGCTGAGAAGATTGTCGTCCTTAAATATGTTGCAGCAGAGAAGATCATCGCCTCAAATATATTACAACCGAGAAGATCGTCGTCTCAAATATGTTGCAGCCCAAAAGATTTTTATCTCAAGTATATTTAGCCGAGAAAGTCGTCGTCTCATATATGTTGCAGCTGAGGATGTCGTCGTCTCTAATATGTTGCTGTCGAGAAGGTCGTCCCCTCAAATATGTTGCAGCTAAGAAGATCGTCGTTCTTAAATATGTGGCAGCAGAGAAGATCATCGTCTCAAATATGTTGTAGCCAAGAATGTCGTCGTCTCATATATGTTGTAACCGAAAATGTCGTTGTCTCAAATATGTTGTCGTCGAGAAGGTCGTCCCCTAAAATATGTTGCAGCTGAGAAGATTATCGTTCTTAAATATGTTGTAGCAGAGAAGATCATCGTCTCAAATATATTACAATCGAGAAGATCGTCGTCTCAAATACGTTGCAGCCAAAATGGTCGTCGTCTCATATTGCAGCCGAGGATGTCGTTGTCTCAAATATATTATCGTCGAGAAGGTCGTCCCCTAAAATATGTTGCAGCTCAGAAGATTGCCGTTCTTAAATATGTTGCACCAGAGAAGATCATCGTCTCAAATATGTTACAACCGAGAAGATCGTCGTCTCAAATATGTTGCAGCCAAAAAGATTTTTGTCTCAAGTATATTGTAGCCGAGAAAGTCGTCGTCTCATATATATTGCAGCCGAGGATGTCGTCGTCTCAAATATATTATCGTCGAGAAGGTCGTCCCCTAAAATATGTTGCAGCTCAAAAGATTGCCGTTCTTAAATATGTTGCAGCAGAGAAGATCATCGCCTCAAATATGTTACAACCGAGAAGATCGTCGTCTCAAATATGTTGCAGCTAAAAAGATTTTTGTCTCAAGTATATTGTAGCCGAGAAAGTCGTCGTCTCATATATGTTGCAGTCGAGGATGTCGTCGTCTCTAATATGTCGCCGCCGAGAAGGTCGTCCCCTAAAATATGTTGCAGCTAAGAAGATCGTCGTTCTTAAATATGTTGCAGCAGAGAAGATCATCGTCTCAAATATGTTGTAGCTAAGAATGTCGTCGTCTCATATATGTTGTAACCGAAAATGTCATCGTCTCAAATATGTTGCAGTCGAGAAGGTCGTTGTCTCAAATATGTTGTAATTGAGAATGTCGTCATCTCAAATATGTTACAACTAAGAAGATCGTCGTCTCAAATATGTGTAGTAGCCGAAAATGTCATCGTTTTAAATATGTTGCAGCCAAAAAGATCGTCATCTCAAATATGTTACAGCTAAGAAAATCATCGTCTCTAATGTGCTACAACCGAGAGGATCATCATCTTCATCTTCTCACATGTGTTGTAATCGAGGAGATCATCATCTTCGTCTTCTCACATGTGTTGTAATCGAGGAGATCATCATCTTCATCTTCTCACATGTATTGCAGCCGAGAGGATCTTCATCTTCATTTTCTCACACATGTTGCACCTTAGAAGATCTTCATCTTCATCTTCATTTTCAATGTAGCGTGGCCAAGGCATTCCTCATCTTCATCTTCAATGTGGCGCGACGCAGACAATCATCATCTTCATCTTTAATGCGGTATAGTAGAAACGATCATCATCTTCATGGACCATCATCTCTATCTTCAATACGGGCACAATAGAAATGATAACCATCTTCATCTTAAATGTGGTCATCATCCTTATCTTCAACGTGACACAGTAGAAATGATCATCATCTTCATCTTTAATACGACGAAACAAAGGCGGTCATCATCTTCATCTTCAATGCGGCGCAGTCTAGGCGATCATCATCTTCAATGTGACACAGACGATCATTCTCTTCGATGCGGCACACACGATTATCATCTTTAATGCGGCGTAGTCGATCTTCATCTTCAATGCGACACAGTCGAGTCCATCTCCTTTTGGTTGATTTCTATCCGAACTATAAGGTGTCAAACTCCAGACAATCATCATTCTGTGAAGTAAACCATCGTTCTGCAAATGAAGTTCGCTAAAAGCAAGTTAGCGTTGATGATATCATCTTGGAGCAAAGAATATATAAAAGCAAAGTAGACGGAGAATGACGTCGAGGAAGCAGTAGGGCGTCATGATAGAGTTACATCGTCTATCATGAACAAACCTCAGACGTTGGTAAAGCAGCAGGGCGTCATGATAGAGTTGCATCGTCTATCATGAACAAACCCCAGGCGTCGATGAAGAAGCAGGGCGTCATGATAGAGTTGCATCGTCTATCATGAACAAACTCCAAGCGTCGATGAAGAAGTAGGGCGTCATGATAGAGTTGCATCGTCTATCATGAACAAATCCTAGGCGTCGATGAAGCAGCAGGGCGTCATGATAGAGTTGCATCGTCTATCATGAACAAACCCCAGACGTTGGTAAAGCAGCAGGGCGTCATGATAGAGTTGCATCGTCTATCATGAACAAACCCCCCGGCGTCGATGAAGAAGTAGGGCGTCATGATAGAGTTGCATCGTCTATCATGAACAAACCCCAAGCGTCGATGAATAAGTAGGGCGTCATGATAGAGTTGCATCGTCTATCATGAACAAACCCCAGACGTCGGTAAAGCAGTAGGGCGTCATGATAGAGTTACATCGTCTATCATGAACAAACCCCAAGCGTCGATGAAGAAGTAGGCCGTCATGATAGAGTTGCATCGTCTATCATGAACAAACCCTACGTCGATGAAGAAACAGGGGTCATTAAAGAAGCAGGACATCAAGGAAACTTCATATATACTTGCATGAGACTACAAAAAAAAAGAGTCAACTTTGGTATAGCTTCAAGTTGGTGCGGATCTAAAAAAAAAGAGTAAAAAAAAACAAGAAAAGAAAA
The DNA here is from genome assembly GCF_025177605.1 of Cucumis melo. NCBI lineage: Eukaryota > Viridiplantae > Streptophyta > Magnoliopsida > Cucurbitales > Cucurbitaceae > Cucumis > Cucumis melo. Next base: position 19,085,327 of record NC_066862.1, read on the forward strand.
AAAAAGTTATAAAAAGAAAGTAATTAAAAAAAAAACTTGAAAAAAAAATGTTAGAACAAAACATTTTTTAAAAAAAAAAGAGAAAAGAAAACTTTTTCTAAAAAAAAAAGTTTTAAAAAAAGGACAGAACAAAAAAAAAATGAAAATGAAATAAAAGTAAACAAAGAAAAAAAAACTAAACTAAAAGAAGTGAAAATGTAAAAAATATATATGTATATTGAAAAAAAAAGATGAAAACGTGAAAAAAAAGGGGGAAAAGGTAATTGAAAAAAAAAGAAGTAAGAAAAAAAAACGACAATGAAAAAGAAAAGAAAAAAACAAAAAAAGTATATATATATATATATATATATATATATATATATATATATATAGGAAAGAAAAGAAATAGAAGAAAAAAAAAGAAATAATAAAAGAAAAAAAAAGAAAAAGAAAAGAAAAGAAATCTCTCCAAAATTAAAAAAAAAAGGTTTTTTTTTTTCTCTTCTTCAGCCCGCCGTGCCTTTCTCTTCTCCCTCTCCTTTCTCTTCTCCCTATGTGCTCTTCCTTACCAATTGAATGAAAAAAAATATCTGTTTTTTTCATCTATCACCTTTTCTCCCAAATCATGAAAATGAAGCACATCGATTTTTTTTTCTCCCAAATAAAGAAAAAGAATTGGAGGATCAAACACATATGCAATGAAAAAAAAAGTTAGAGAAAGATGAATTTGTGTGGATTTTGTTTGCAAGCTTCTTCCCTATTTATAAAGGATGGAAGGTAGCAAATCAAATCTTTTCTCAACAAACTAAATAAAAATCTTCTTAACAAATAAAAATATCCTAAACAAGATTTTACGTCATTTTCCATTGATATCGAGGTAGAAACGATTGTTTTCGTTGAAACACATTGCTTCTGAAATGCGATGGCATAAGGACAAACAAGTTGAAACTAATGGTGTGTTGCGAGATCCAGCTGATGCTGAAGGGTGGAAATGTTTTGATAGAAAGTTTTCTAAATTTTCTTCATACCTGAGGAAAGTTTGATTAGCCTTAGCTTCAGATGGATTTAATCCATTTGGCAATATGAGTAATGCATACAGCATGTGGCCCGTTATGCTTATTCCTTATAATTTTCTCCCATGGAAATGCATGAAAGAATCTAATTTTTTCATGTTTTTACTTATATCAGGACTGAAGCCCCCTGGAAAAGAAATTGACGTGTATTTACAACCGTTGATTGAAGAGTTGGAGGAGTTGTGGAATGATGGTGTACACACTTACGATTACATGAGCAGGGAATTCTTTTAATTACGTGCATGTTTGTTGTGGACCATTAATGATTTTCCTGCTTAAGGGGACTTGTCAGGATGGAGTACCAAAGGTTATCAAGTGTGTCCCACTTGTAAAGAAGATAGATCTTTGTTTAAAATAAGAGAAAAAATCTCTTTCATGGGTCATTGACGTTACCTTCCATCTAACCACAGTTGGCGTAAAAGCAAGCAACATGATGGAAAATTGGAGCGTAGACCTCCACTCAATGTGGTAAATGGAGATGAGATCCTAGAACAAGACATTCATTAAACTTTCCAGTACTAAGTAAACATCCATCCAAACAAGACAAGAAATGAAAAAGGACCATTAACTGGAAAAAAAGTATATTTTTTTTAGTTGCCTTAATGTTACGACATAAGTTAGATGTCATGCATATTGAAAAAAATATATGTGATAACTTGCTTGGGACTTTGATGAATATTGATGGAAAAACAAAAGACACAATAAATGCTCGTTTAGACTTTGAAGATTTGAATATACATAAGGGTTTACACTTACAAAAGGAAGGAACAAAATTTGTAAAACCACATGCTGCATATACTTTCACTGCAAGTGAGAAGATAGCTTTTTGTAAGTTCTTGAAATCGGTCAAATTCCTGGATGGGTTCGTCTCAAACATATCACAATGTGTTAGTGTGAATGTGAGAAAAATATGGGGATTGAAAACTCATGACTCGCATATTCTACTTCAATGACTTATTCCTATTGGTGTTCGAGCTCATCTAAGAAAGGATGCTTTATACACCTATTGTGGAGTTATGTAAGTTTTTTCGTGATTTATGTGCAAAAGTAATATGTGTTACAGGCTTGGATCAGTTACAATCTGATATTGTATACATATTATGTAAGTTTGACAAACTTTTTCCGTCGGCTTTTTTTGATGTAATGGTTAATCTCACTGTTCACTTGCCATACGAAGCAAAGATCGCTGGTCTAGTTACGTATAGTTGGATGTACCCTATAGAAAGAAGCTTGCAAACCTTGAAACAATACGTAAGAAACAAAGCTCGTCCTGAGGGTTCAATAGCAGAAGGTTTTATCATGAATGACTCCTTGAATTTTGTTCCATGTATCTATGTGGAATAGAAACAAGATTCAATAGGGATGCACATAACAATGACTCAATTCCCGAGAGTCTATGTTTTGGAGATTTTGATGTATTTAGGCAAAATGTAAGGCCATTATGAGGATCAATTTCGAAGATGCTAATAGAAAGTGAGAAACAAATGGTGCACTGGTATGTAGTAAACAATAGTCCAAAGATAACATCTTATCTTAGGTATGTTTCTCATATCCTATAAGTTTATTTAATGTCCTTAAAATTCAATTTTATATCCAACGAAACTTTTGTTTCACTTTTTGTTGTTACTTATAAATATGGAACATTTGAGATTGATTCATACTTGTTCAGATAGAACATTAGAATTACATCAAAGACATCGATCACAATTTCCTGCTTGGTTCAAAGACCATGTAAGTATAGTTCTGTAATTTGATATTTATTAAGCATTAATAAGCTATGTAATTTGAGTTGTAATAGTACTTTATAATTAATAGGTTTATTCATTGTGTCAACAAGGAGAAGCATTCGATGATCTTTACTCAATATCAATTGGTCCTTCTACTCAAGTTCTTTCTTATAATGGTTGCATTGTCAATAGAGCTCGTTTTCACAATATTGATCGTGACAATAAAAGATGTACTCAAAACAGTGGAATCATGGTGTTTAGAAAAACAGATGGAGTAGAGTCTAATTATTTTGGTATATTAGGTAATGTTTTAGACTTATAATATAGTCATGGAAGATGTGTGGTCCTTTTTAAATGTAAGTGGTTTGACCCAGACCTTAAGAAAAATAAAGTACGACAAGATGTAGGTTTCATGTCTATAAATATATCTCATTTTTGGTATACTAATGATCCCTTTATCTTTGCAACTCAAGCCAAACAATTTTTTTACATCGACAAAAATAAGCTTGGCAATAATTGGAAAGTAGTGCAAATTGTCTAAAATAAACACCTTTGGGATGTTTCAGAAGCAGATGGATTAGTAGATGATGAATTAGACTTGTAGGAAATAGATGGAAGAATTGAGGTAGATGTATCTACCTAGGATACAATATTATGTCCAGACAACGTTCATCCAACTATTGTAGAACATCTAGTTCATCCACAACAATCCAATCAAAGTATACCATATTCAGAGGACGACAATTTTATAAATGATGAGCCTGAATATATAGAGTTTAATGATCAAGATAGTGAATAACTATATGAAAACTAGTTTAATTCCTATTTTATAATTTTGTTTGTTATATATGTTCATAATATGTGTGATTGTATGATTATGGTAGGACTACGTCAAGATCGCTTGGCTAATGAACTAGTTCAAGAAGCTAACACACATTAGCTATGGGTCCCTCTATAGAAGGTGATGGTAGTTCAGGAACAAAAAAGAAGCGTGGGTGTGGACATAGTCAAAACATTAGTCTAGACATCTCTATGTACAACGACATGGAAAGATTCTAATTACAATCGATGAGAAGGTTGGAAAATTTGTTAACGTTTTTGCTACAAAGTTTAGCAACGCCATTGGGACAACGACTCGAGACACCATTTCAGTGCGTTGTTCTTAGTGGAAGGATGTGCCTAGTGATGTCATTTGTCATTATAAAGGCTCGTCTACGAGTAAGTACATGTCATTGCTAATCTCATACTTACACATAAATGTTTATTGTGTCATATCATAGTCATACTTGTCTAAACTTTAATTGAATTTGTAAACCCATTTTGTTGTGGATGTGTCATCAATGGTCATCAATAAGTACATACATCGACAAATACAAACCTCATTTAGAGAATATAGATCAAAGCTACTTAAGCATTGTAGTTCGTTTGAGAATCCTATTATTGCTTGTGGAAGCTCACAGGATAGGTTATTGAACAAAGAAGATTGGAAGGTTCTTTGAGATCTTTGGGAGACCCCTAAATGGGAGGTAATCTTTATGTACTTGTTGTACGTATATTATGCTCACAAATTGTTTTGACTAATAAACTACAAATTTTGGATAGGGAAAAAGGAAAGGAACAATAAAAGTAGAGAGTATCTAAATTTCAACCATTATTGTGGATCAAAATCTTTTTCTTCAAGTGCATAATGAATTGGTATGATAGAAAACAAATTCATTATTATTCTATTCATTTTCATTGCATCTAAATATTTATTTTTATTATTATTGAATTATAGACGATCGATAAGGGTGAAGAAGTAGGCCAAGTGGAGTTGTTCTATAAAACTCACTTTTAAGAGAAGGATGGGTGGTTAAACGAGTCAGTCAAAGAATCACATGTAAGTTATATTGTACTATACTTTCATAATTTTATACTAACCCTTGTATATAATATTTACCATCTAATACGTTCGTAATATAGGTTGCAATGCAAGAAGAGATAAGAAAATCATCAGAAGATGGATATGAACCGACACCAAAGGCAATTATTTATGAACAAATCTTGGGAAAATGTTCAGGCCATACTAAAGGTATTAGATGGAAGGCAACCCTCAATGTAGCAACATGCACATCGACCCGTGTGTTTGAGAAAGATATTGGAGACAAGTATGAAAAGCTTCAGACTGAGGTAATCAACTTAAAGGAGGAAAATGTCATGTTGAAGTCAACAATTTTGGGCTTCTAAGATCAATTTACGAACATCACGAGATAGCTTGTTGCGCAACAAAGGCAAGAAAGTGGACTTTCAGATAATTAGGTACGCTATAACAACTTTGTGTTATGGTTAATGGACTTAGGAATTTAATTGTATTGTTGTATGGCTATCCTGCAGTTATGGTAGCCAAGTTTGAACATTTTAGTTTAGTTAGCTAGTTTGTCTTACTTCATTGTAGTTTGAAAAATGGTTCATTATGTGGATCTTAGGACATATTAGTAGTTTTTGTGGTTGGGGGGTATATGAGTGTTCTAAGAATTTTAGTTCGATTGGAAGAAGTTTACCTTGTCATTTTATATGCATTTGTCTTGCTTATTTGTAGTTTAAAATGTTGGTTCGTTAGGTGTGTGTGTGTGTGGGGGTATATATGAGTGTTATAAGAATTTTAAGGAAGAGTTTCATACTTGGCCACTTTTTGCTACGTTGTTATTTTGTCACTTTATGTTGCCACTTTGTCACATTTTTGTTTCTAACTTGTCACACTGTCACTTGTATTTTGTTTCCTATTTCATGTTTATACGTGTGTTCTCGAACATCGATTTTTGGAGATTGGGAGAAGATTTCGAGTTAGGATATATTTTGGCTAGGTGAATGGAATTTTTTTTGGTATAGAAAACTTGTAAAGAGTTAGAATGACAAACTCTGGCTTAGAGAATTATGTATGTGAGATTTGTGAAAACTTAATTAGCAATCCTCAAATATTATACTACTAATGTTACATTGTTGAATTGAACATTTGTTTTATTTTTAATATAGAAGCTTATTTTTGTTATATTTGTTCATATTTCATTTTCGATTAATTATTTTTTGTGCTTAGATATTATTGAAAAAAACTACTTATTTAACAATTAAAATTCAGGTATAAAATTGTAAATCACTTATGCCAACGAAAACGACATCGGCAAACATATGTTCTAAACCGTATTTTGAAGAATGGTTATGTCAATAAAACATGTATTTTCGTCGGGACAAATTATATGCCAACGCAACATTTTTCGTCGATAAAAATGTAGTACGCCGACGAAATTGTGTTTCGTTGGCGAAACTTTTATCGCGACAAAATACAATTGCGTCGAGAGAACTTGTATACCTACGAAATTGTATTTCGTCGTGGAAACTTATATGCCGATGCAATGGAGTTTCGTCAAAAAAACTTGTATGCCGACGAAGCTGCAATTCGTCGGTAAAAACTTGTACGCCGACACAACAATATACATTGGGAAAAAGGTATTTAAGCCGATGAAACTAAATTTTGTCGGCAAGAACTTCTCCTGACATGGATATGGTGACAATGTTGCCAATGCAAAAAATGCACGACATAACTTATGGCGACGTTATTTGAATTTTGGTCGATATATTTTTCCGTCGATAAAAGTGAAAATTCTTTTAATGTATGATTTGCAGATTTATTCTTTGTTTTCTACTCTGTATTTTAGAGTAAGTTAACTTGTAAATATATTTATATGTTATTTCTTGATACTATTTTAAGTGTGACTAGCCACGTGAGGTACACGTGTTATGAAACTAGTAGAATTAAGTGTGAATGAATTCAAATTTAAATCTCGTAAAAGAAAAAGCTCTCTAGTTTATGGTGCAATTTCTCACTATCAATGAGTAACAGTATGAATACTCTTGAACATATGTGACAAAAGTTCTAAGAACAAACAAAACAATATGCATATGCCATTTGGTTAGAGAATACCAACTTTAATATTGTAAGGCTCAGTTTCAAAATGGGAGTCCTGTTGAAGAAGAACTTTATAGAAGGATTATTTTGGCTAAATTCGAGGCGTTTTGCAAAAGAATGTTACATTTTAAGAAAAGACGACGTGGGGTGAAAGTTTGCGGTAGTGAAGAAGGCGTTTTGTTGCGATAACGCGAAGTGAAGTTAGGAAAAAGGAGTTGACATTTGCAGTTTGTCACGAGAAGAAGAGGGCTAAGAAGAGTTTAGCTTTCAGAGATGATAAGGTTAGCATCTTAAGGGAATGTCTAATTTCGAGTTGACAATTGGCTACCGTTGAACTTAAATTGGTTGCATGACCCGACAAGCGGTAAGACGACATGTGTAAAGTTATAAGTAGGAACTGGAGGGTAAAGAAAGTTTTGATGGTGATTCGGACCAAAGGATTTAGTATAAGTAGGACCAACGAGATCAAAGAAAGAGTGAATATTTGGAGAAGTTGCCAAGGAAGAGCAAAGAGTTGAGTTGTTGCTGAAGAAACTAGGCGAGAAAAGGAAGTGAGCTAGGTGTCCGGAAAGGAAGGAAACTGAGTATTTTGTGAGTGAGCTTAAGTAAAATAAGTATTTTTGTAAGAGTGATCTTAAAAAATAAAAGAAGTATTTTGTGAATAGTATTCTTCTTGAGTTTGTGGTTATGCATAACGTGTCGTGTATATCTATGTATTGTTGTGTTGATGTTGATGTTTTCTTGATTGAAAAGAGAAAAGCTACTAACTTTTATGCGATGATTGTGATGCTTGTGTGCGCGTAAACAATTAGCCTTATTCTTATTAAGTGAGAAATTATTATATGGTGCGCACATAATGTGTGATGGCGTCGTGTGGATGGCCATGCAACAAGAAATGAATCAAGAAAATTCCCTAACACTATGGATGGAGCGAATACCAGAAAAGTCTAAACTTAGGGTGTTGGCGAGGGTGAATCTCTATAGTCTTTGCACAGGGAACAATTCATATTCTTATTGAAAAGGAATAAGAAGCTAATGAAAGATTTATGTGATTTATGAAATGATGAGTTGTGCGCCTGTATTTATGAAATGAAAATGAATTTATGAGCCGTATTGTATTCTCCAAAAAAATGTATTTAGTTCTAAAAAGTTTCACTTACTAAGTATTTGACTTATGTGTTAAGTTTCTTTTCCACAGGTGTTTAGACGTTGAGGCCGAGAAAAGAAGGATAAGATGAGTTGCTATGCGTGGAATTTGAGCAAGCTGTGCTCTTTTACCTTATATATTTCCTTGTAGTGAAGAAAGTAATTATACTCTTAAACACCTTGAATGTCGAGGATTGCATCTCAATTTTGTGAAGGATAGGCTATACGTTCAAGCTTAAGATTTCCCTTTGTACTAAAGAAATAAGGAAAGTGTAATTGTAAAGTTGTTGGTTTAAGTAATAAAGGATGTTGTGTTTATGTATTTTTTCCCGTGCATTAATCGATCTATGTGTATTGCTCAATATGATTAAAAGATTAAGGAGGGCTAACACTACAAGAAAATTGTTATTTAGTGACAAATTTTTAGTGACGTAACAAACTTTTGTCAGTAAAAGTCATTTATAGTGACGCAAAAAAAATATGTCACAAAAGATTATTATTAGCGACATATTTTAAATTTGCGTCACTAAAAGAATTAGCAACACAATAATAATGTCACTAAAAGTGTGATACCTTTAGCAATAAAAATAGATGTTGCTAAAAGTCTGAAAAATTTCCCTCCTTCATCTCCCTCCTTTTTTTTCTCATTAAACAATTTTAATTAAAAAAAACCCTTCCCCCTACCCATTCTCAACCCGAAAAGCTTCCATCTCCACTCCTCTCCTCCACGGCCGAACTACAGATATGCACGACTAAGCGGCCGACGACAAATCTGAACGACAACATATCTCCACGACGACGATGACGCTTCTACACCCACGTGATGGCCACGAATTTACACCAGGCTGAACGAACCAACGATGAACGCGACGGCCACGATGAACACGACGACCACGGACGCACAACCACGAAGAACGAACCAGGCCGAACGAACGATCGACGATGTAGCTAAACCAGGACGAACGAACCACGGCGCCGAATCTGCATGAACCACCCGATGGCCAGTTGCACGAATCACTCTGACGACCATGTAGTGAGATTCTGATAAGATTCTTCATTTTTAAAATTTTTAGGGCAGTGTATTGGGATTTTGATTTGTTGAATATTTATTCTCTTAATTAGTTTTAAGATTGAGTTTTATTCTTGTAATGTTTGCATAGTCTTGATTAATGTTTAGATTTAAGTAATGTCATGTCGAATATATTTGTTTTGTTAATTAGATTTAAGTAATGTCTCGTTGAATATTTATTTTGTTATTGTGTTTTCACTTCTAGGAGTGAAGTTGTGAGTTTAGATTGTTGTTGTTAATAGAACAACAACAATATAATTTTTATTGACTTGATACGAAGATCTTGATTTTAGGTTTTGGGAGTTGTTGTTTTGATTGCTCTTTCTCTTTGTAAGTGTAGTTGTTGTTCTTTCGAATGTGTGATTTTATACTTTATTATTAAGCAATTTACATATGGCTTTAATTCTAACACATGGATTTCTAACTTAGGTACTTTAAGTGTTGTACTTATTATGGATCGAAGTTGGATAAATTTAAAAGATCGAGCTTCTAGTGAATATTTTGATGGTGTTGCTAACTTTATCAAAATTGCAACTAATCATTTAGATGAAGAGGAAAGAACAAGATGTCCTTGTTCAAATTGTTTGAATGTCAATTGGAATAGATTAGACGTTATAGAACGTCATTTGTATAAATATGGTATGTCCCCGACTTATAAGCGATGGATATTTCACGGAGATACTGTTAATCTTTCTCCATTTTTAAGGTCTAATTCGAGGTTTCTAGGTGCAACATTTTCCAATGTAAGTAAATGTAGAGAAGAGAATGTAAATCTTAGAGAAAACATTGGAGTTATAGATACTATGGATGATGAGATGGTAGAGATGATTCATGATCTACATGGGCCAATGCTTGAAGAATGTAGAAAAGAATCAAACGAGAAAGATGAGTTCGATAAAATAAGTGGAATGTTTCCTGAAATAGAAGAGGAGTTATATCCGGGATGTCTAAACTTCACTTCATTTAATTTTTTAGTGAAACTTATGCACATTAAGGTACTTAATTGTTGGAGTGAAAAATCCTTTGATATGTTGCTTGAACTATTAAATGAAGCCTTTCCGAATGGTGTGAAGCTACCTGTCTCCTACTATGAAGCTAAGAAGAGACTATGTGACCTAGGGATGGGATATGAATCAATTCATGTGTGCAAATTTGATTGTGCTTTATTTTGGAAAGATTATGCATCACTTGACAAATGTCTGCATTGTAGAGAGTCTAGATATAGGTTGAATGATAAAAAGGGGAAACAAATTTCACATAAGGTGCTAATATATTTTCCACTAAAGGTAAGGTTGCAAAGATTATTTCTTTCAAAACATATCGCAAAGGATATGAGGTGGCACAAAGATAAGAGGTGTGAAACTGAGGGTATACTTCGACATTCTGCTGATGCTGAGGGTTGGAAACATTTTGATGAATAATATCCTTATTTTGCTTCAGACGCTCGAAATGTCAGATTAGCACTTTCTTCTGATGGGTTTAATCCATTTGGAAACATGAGCACATCATACAGCATGTGGCCAGTAATACTCATTCCATACAACTTGCCTCCTTGGAAGTGTATGAAGGCACCATTCACTTTTCTATCTTTACTCATCCCTGGTCCAAGGTCTCCTGGCAAAGAAATTGATATTTACTTACAACCATTGATAGATGAGTTAAATGAGTTGTGGGTGGATGGTATTCAAACGTATGATAGTTTCAGTGCTTCTTTCTTCCAACTCCGAGCTGCACTGTTGTGGACAATAAATGATTTTCCAGCTTATGACGTGATTTATCTGGTTGGAGGACAAAAGGTTATAAAGCATGTCCGATTTGCAATGTTGATACAAGCTCAATGAGACTAAAGAGAAAAATTTGTTAGATGGGACATCGTAAATATCTACCTCTAACACATGCATGGCGTAAAAGTAGGCAACATGATGGAAAACAAGAATTACGAGTAAGTCCAAATATTTTATCTGGACAAGATATTATAAACCAAATGAATTCTATAAGTTTTCCACTGTTGAGCAAGAATCCTACAAGACGTGACATCAAACGAAAAAGGACATGTCCCCCTTCCTTCTCATTCTTTTTTACAAAGTTTGAGTTTTATGCATATTGAGTATATTATATTTAAAGTGCCTAAGTTTCATTTTTTGCTTACATGTTTTACTTATTTATGCTGTTATATTATTTTTCAGATTTGACGCACAATGGACTTCTGATGAATATGACAAGAGTTTGGTTCGTATCTTATAATTTTTTGTTATGCACATACTTTTGGTCCAAGTAGGAATTTTGTTGTTGTGCACAATACTTTTGGTTTGTAGGTGTAACTTCTTGGTTATAGCTTGGAACTAACTAGATGTAACTTAGTGCTTATAACTTATGTTGACATTACTTAGAACTATTTATGAAGATATTGAAGTTTTTTTATATATATTTCTTGTGATGAAGTTGGCGTTATTGCATGCTGCTTAGTGATAAGTTTTTAAAATTATTATGTTTGACATCTTATAACAGGTTTATATACTTAATCAATTAGATATTATTTTTTACGTAATAAAATTCTTTTACTGGCGCTTTTAATAACGTCGCAAAAGCATTGATTTTTATAAAAAAAAAAATTGTACGACTTTTTAGTGGCACACTTCAATACGTCGCAAAAGCTATTTGTAACGGTCCCAAAGTAATCTTCAGCAACAATACAATTTGTCACTAAAACATCGACTTTAGTGACATGTTCAAAACATCATTATAGAAAATAAATAGTGACATAAATCATGTTACTAAAAGTAAGCCTTCAGTAACGCACAAACGTCACTAAAAGTTCATCTTTTGCGGCGCGAACGCTTGCGTCGCTAAAACTTGAACCGACATAGAATCTGTGACAGTCCTAGTGACGAAGGTCTTTTCATCGCTAAACACTACAAGAGACGGGGGTACTCCCGACACCAAAAAATGTTGGCGAAAATGAAAAGTACGTCGGGAAAGGATATCCCGACGTACAAAACGACGTTGGGAAGAACGTCGGGAGAAAGGCATCAGGAGAGGATTTCCCGACGCCATGTTAGTACGGCGTCGGGAAAGCCTCTCCGACGCCGAAATATGCGTCGGCATAGGCTACGTCGAGAAAACCTCTTTTCCGACGTTTTTTTCCCGACGTTTCTTTACGTCGGGAATTCCTTTTTATATATATATTTTAAATATTTTATTTCTACTTTTTTCCTTATAATATTTTGCTCAAACATTCACAATGATGTTCGGATTGCTTAAAAACATTTTCCGACGTTTTGGATTAAATTAAAACAAATTAAATATAAATTAAAATAAATTAAGAAATATACAAACACAAATTAAAAAAATAGAATTAAAATTAATAATACGAATAAGTTCACTACAACAAAATATAGTTCTCAAAATAGAAAAAACATAAACATTAAGAAAAAGTCTCCCAACGAGGTGCGTATGTGCGTCATTCTACACCTTCGGTCCTAAAAACGGTATAAAAATAACTAAGTTTAGTACATAATCATATATTGCAAAAACTTAAGAATAATAGAGACATATACGTACCGTAGAGCTAGGGATTATGTTGTGGTCCCTGTTGTGCACGAGTTAGTTCTTCTATCATCTTTTTCATACTTTCCACTTGTGAAGTTAATGCTTGGTAATTTCTATCTTGTACTTCAATCTGTTCCAAAGCTTCATGAAGTTTAGCTTGTAATTCAATCTCTTTTTCTGTGGACTGTGAACAAGATGTCGACGAACTGCTTGCACTCGCTGTTCTACGAGCCTTTGGCTTGGGTCTCCAACCAAGGCCTTTTGAGTAGCCTGGTCGTCTACCCAACACCTGATCGCATATCTCATCCTCAGAGAGTGGCTGACTACCCTCTGGGGTAGGTTGGGATTGGAGTTCCAGCATTTGATTCTGCAACAAATTTAAAAACTATGTTAGGTAACGTGCAAAAATATATAACGAAAGTGGATAATTAATAAGGGCATAACTTACATGCGCATCCTCAACGGCCTGCGACACGAATGTCCCAGCTCGAACTTGTGTTTCCCGGAACAATTCCACACGATCGACCGACTCCCCTTTTCTTTCAGCGAGCTCATACTATCGTTGTAGAAACGACTTGACCCGCTACTATGATTGTAAGGCTGCTTCTGTTTAGCAGCCTTGTTCGTCCGTGATTGCTCCTGCATTAAAAAAATTATATTGTTTATTTCTTATACATATTAAAACTTGTTATCATAATTAATCATGACAAATACCTGGAATGCACGGTTGATATAATGGTCGTAGAGGAAGTGCCAATCCTCATCACGTCCAACCAATGCGTTTGGTGGGTTGGCACGAGCCTCCTCCGGGTTGTTGTACTTTTTGAAATGTCTATGACAGTCGGCTCGGAACTCTTTAAAGGTCGTGAGCATCTGATGCTCAACAAACCTGTTCATTGCTTGATCATTGAAATCAAGCACAGACAATCACTACACATTACAAACATAACACATTAAATTGGTTAAGGTTAGATATGTTTCAAATGAAATCATATATAAATGTGTAGTGCATTTAATTACTTGGAGGTCGCCCATGACGACCTCAATGTATTCTCTCGCAACGTCCGCCCACTTAAGACAGCGGACAGGAAATGTCTTTCGCACGCATATGCCTATCGCCTGGCTGAAGCGAACGACGTGTAGAGAAATAGGCTTCTCCGCTCTAGGGGCGATCATCATCGGAATGCGCCCATTTGTTGCAACATGGAGCTCTAACTTCAAAAGTCGAGACTGCGCAAGTCTCCTAGGAGTCGGAGTCGTTTGTTGAGAAGAAGACCTTGCTCAATAAATCAATAATAACATATAATGTTAGAAAAAAGAACATGAAATATTTGTAAATTAAAATGAAGAAAATTCTTAGACTCACCCTTATTGTCGCCCATAGATGACGACCCTCCCGCGATGTTATCGAAATCGTCCTCAAATTGGAGGAACATATCGTCCGTCTCCATAAAATTTGATCGTCAATATGACATAATGGCTATGGACATAGAAAACAAACATTCAATAACCAAATACGAAAACATAGCTAGAATCAAAATATATAAACTAGATATAAATATGTGGGGTACGTGGTTTAATTTGTCACTATAATTCATCATCGCTTGCATGTGACAAGTGTTCATCCACATCGTTGATGAAATCGTCAGTGACATGATGCACAATCGGTCTTTCAACGATTGTGGGATCAACGTCATTTCTGCATAGAGTGTCATCCTCGATGTGGTCATCCACTTGATGGCTTACAACAACTTCTAGTATATTAATATGGTCATTCTGAACATCCTCCACTTCTGACACGTCCCATATACACTTATTTTGGATGACTTGCACAACTTTCCAATTGCTACCATTTTTTGGATCATCTACGTAAAAAACTTGATGTGCTTGAGTTGCAAGAATTACAGGTTCCTCCGCGTACCAAAAATGGGATGTGTTGAGAGATTTGTCCCCTACTTCAACGTGTGTTCTTTGACTTTTGTTAACGTCGGTATCATACCATCGACACTTAAATAGCCATACATTTCTTTCTAACGGATATTGTAGATGCAACACTTCGTCCAGAACACCGTAGAAATTATTGTCGCTAGTTCCACTTGCATCGCTTTCACCAATGACCATTATTCCACTATTTTGAGTAGTACGTCGGGAATCAAGTTCAATAGTATAAAATCTTACACCACCTACGATGCATCCATTATAACAATGAACGTCAAAGGATGGTCCCATCGCTAGTGAGAAGAAATCATCAGATAGGTTTGCAGACTGACGCAGTTCTAACACCTGTGCTCGAAACCATTCAGGGAATGCCCGTTCATGTATTTTATACAAATCCATAGAATTTTAAGCATGTCGACGTTAGAGCCTCAAATGTTTCCTAATAAGGATGAGTTTAATTTCTGTAAGAACAATATATAACAAATATTTAAAAATTACAAAGATGAGGAATATGCTTACTTGCGATACTCCGATATTTCGTCAGTATTATTCAGTATGTACCAATGGAAGAGTCGTTTCTCTTCCTCTGATATAGCACGAACAATTGATGCACCTAAGGGTCGTACTTCTGCTTGAAAATTTCAAAGTCATCAATTACCTCGTTTTCTACAATGGTATCATCATTTTGCTCATCTCTTGTTAATCGAGTCTCTATACCACGTAGGTAACGTGAACAAAAGGTGCTTGATTCATTCATGACATAGGCTTCTACAATTGACCCTCAGGACGTGCTTTGTTTCTAACATACTGCTTTAACGTGCGTAGACTTCTTTCAATCGGATACATCCAACTATAAGAAACCGGATCAGTAATCTTCGTTTCATATGGTAAGTGAACGGCAAGATGTACCATAACGCTAAAAAAGGCAGGTGGAAATATTCTTTCCAACTTACAAAGTATGATTATGATATCTGCTTGCAATCTGTCTAGATCACTTACTCTTATCGTTCTGGCGCACAAGTCACGAAAAAAATTACATAATTCGGTTATAGCAGTGTATACGTTCTTCGGTAAGAATGCTCGAATACCAATTGGCAGCAGTCGTTGTAATAAAACATGACAATCATGCGTTTTTAATCATGATACTTTCCCCTCCCTTTCATGCACACATCTCGATATATTGAAAACAAATCCATCGAGAAACTTAACTGATTTTAGAAACTTACAGAACTCTAGTCGTTCATTGGTAGTCAACGTGTAGCTCGCATGTGGCTTCACCAATCGGTTACCCACTTCTACAAGATGTAAATCCTTTCTTATCTTCAGATCTTATAGGTCCAACCGAGCATTCGTGGTATCCTTCGTTTTTCCTTCGATGTTCAATAATGTACCCACCAAATTGTCACAAACATTCTTCTCAATGTGCATTACATCAAGTTTGTGACGTAACAATAGTCTCGACCAGTAAGGAAGATCGAAAAAAATACTTTTCTTCGTCCAATTAAGAGCTCTCTTTCTTTTCTTATCCTGTATTGAAGGATGTTTACTCATAACTCAAACTGATCTAGTTGTTCTAATATTTCATGCCCATTCATCACCACTGGAGGAGCTTTACGCTCTACCTTTTCGTCGTGTAGCCTACTTCTACGCCACACGTGATTCTGTGGAAGATAACGTCTATGTCCCATGAAAGATATTCTACCTCGTATTCCGAAGGACGATCTATCACCCATGCATATAGGACATGCCTGATACCCCTTCGTACTCCACCCTGATAGGTCACCATATGCCGGGAAGTCATTAATCGTCCACAACAAGGCTGCGTATAGCTGAAAGACTGACCTGTAAGAGAGTTATACGTACGCACCCCAAAAGTCCATAACTCTTTCAATTCCTCAATCAATGGTCGGAGATACACATCAATTTTCCTACCAAGAGATTTAGGACTGGGTAGGAGCAGTGACATAAAGAAATTTGTCTCTTTCATGCATTTCCATGGTGTCAAATTGTAAGGATGTAACACAACAGGCCACATACTGTACGAGGTACTCATTTGACCAAATGGGTTAAACCCATCTGAAGCCAAGCCCAAACGCATATTCCGTGGATCAGAAGCAGAATCAGGAAATTTCGAATCAAAGTGCTTCCACCCCTCTGCATCAGCTGGATGTCTCAAGACATCATCTGTTTCAACACGTTTGTCCCTATGCCATCTCATGTCCGCAGACCCTTCTTGCGATACAAACAAGCGCTGTAATCAAGGTACCAAAGGAAAGTGGCGCAATACCTTATGCATATTTTTTTCCCTCTATTATGATTAACCTTGTACCTAGCCTCGCCACATGTAGGACAATGTTGCAAATCAGAAAACTCTTTCCAATACAATACACAGTCATACTTGCACGCGTGAATAA
This sequence comes from Cucumis melo, assembly GCF_025177605.1. Classification (NCBI taxonomy): domain Eukaryota; kingdom Viridiplantae; phylum Streptophyta; class Magnoliopsida; order Cucurbitales; family Cucurbitaceae; genus Cucumis; species Cucumis melo. The sequence continues at coordinate 19,102,165 of NC_066862.1, forward strand.
TCTCGTATCCCAAGCCCAAGTCACGAAGTTTTCGTTTTGCTTCATAAAATGAACTAGGAATAATACTATTACACATTGGAAACACTGCTCTTAAGAGTTCTAACAACATGTCGAACGACTTGTTACTCCAACCATTTAGAACTTTCACATGCATCAACTTAACCAAAAAATTCAACGACGAAAATTCAGAACAACTGGGGTACAACTCATTGCGTGCTTGATTCAATAAGTCCTAAAATATATTATTTGTTCTATCTTCATCTATATTTACCTCAACATTCATCGACATTTCATCTTCCAAACGCAATTCCTCTATTTCCTCTTCATGTTCAATAGTGGCTTGTAAATCATTTAGCATACCAAAGATATCACCTTCTTCATTAAATTGTCTACTACTAGTTCCTTCATTAAAAGGATTACTACTAGTTCATTCCTCAAAGTTTTCTGTACCTCTATAGCTTAATAACTCTACATGATACACCCATTCTGTGTAGTAGGGGATATTCCAATAGTCAGCAGATGTCGTTCCACACCATCTAATGAGCTCCAATTTAAATTCAAACATCTCTTGCATGGACACCTTAATCATCCGTAAGTATCAACGTGAAACTTGGCAAATTTTAAAAATTGGGTCACTCCATGTCTATACTCAAGGGATAACTTATTTCTAAGTTTCATCCAACTTTTATCCATCGTTTAAGTTCCTAAAACATAATTAGGTTTGATTAGAAACATATCTCTCTCACTCTCTCACATCCATAACTTACTCCCCTGAATTTTCACTATTTTTCAATAACTAATTTCAAACTATAGAGACTATCATAACTGCAGGATAGCCAACACAACCTAATTATTAACAACAAAATACTTCAAAATATCTTCGCATCCTACAAACCCCTCCAAACTACAGAAGCTACCATAATTTCATGATAGCCAACACAACCTAATTATTAACAAAAAAAAAAAAAAAATACTTCAAGCTATCCTACTACCACCCCTTGAAACCAGCAAATTCAAAACAAAAAAGGCTATCATAACTGCAGGATAGCCATTCCAAACATAAACAAATTCAAAACAAAAAAACTACCATAACTGCAGGATAGCCAAAACAAATCTTAACACACATATTACATTTTCAATTCAAAACATAAACTATAAATCCCCCCTCCCCCCCCCCCCCCCAAAAAAAAAAAAAAAATCAATTTAACTATTAACCCCCCTCCCCTCCCCTCCCCTCCAATTTCAATTTTCAATTCAAATATAAACCCCCCCTCCCAATTCAATTTTCAATTTAAAAATAAACCCCCTCCCCCAATTTAACCCCCATTCAATTTTCATTTAACTATAAACTCCCCCATCAATTCAATTTTCTAAATAACCCTAAACCCTAAACCATTCAAATTTTAATTCAACCATAAATTACACACATTCTATACAAAAATACATACAAAAATATATTCCAAAAGAAAATCGTAAAATAATTTTTCTAAAAAAAACCCTAAAACATAAATTTAAATTAAATAAATTTTAAATTTTCACTTACCTAAAGTGGCAGATGGCAGCGAGGGACGGCGACGGAACAACGGCGGAAGGGTGACGGAAACGGCGACAGATCTCTCCTTTCCCCTCTCGGCTTCTCCTCTCTTTTCCCATCTCAGTTTCAGTTCTGTAAAATACAGAACTGAAAAGATTAAAAAGGGGACTTCTCGATGCAGTGTCGCGGCATCGGGAAATCCCCCAAAAAGCGTTGGAAAAAGGAGAATTCCCGATGCTCATTAAACGGTTTTCTCGACACTTAGGGATGCGTCGAGAAAAACCCCTATTCCCGACGTCGCTCCCGACGCACTGTGCACGACATCGGGAATAGTTCGTTTTTTAAAATTAATTTACCCTTTTCTCGACGAATACTTGCCGACGCCTTCTTGATGCGTCGAGAAAGAGTGTTTTCCCGACGCGGTGTTGATGGCGTCAGGAAAGTCCTTATTCCTGACGTTCTTTATGCCGATGTCCTTTTTGGCGTCGGGAATGCTCCATTTTCTTGTAGTGAAAACTATTAGCGACGCGTTGTCAATCTTCAGTGACGCTTTCTGTGCGCCACTGAAAATGGAATTTCTTGTAGTGTAAGTTGAGCGAGTTTCTAATTGGTTATTAAAGTTATTTTTCGCTGCATTGAGTTGAGGTCTCTTGAATCCAAGATTGGAGCTATACGTTGAGATTGGTAGAGAAATCGTTCCGCTTACTAAACATTCAACATTTATCACACGGTGTAATACACATTGAGTGTCTCTAGATGGCACGCAACTATCTGGTCGCATGAATTGACGTTTGGGGCAAGGCGGTATATAACTACAGTATTTACTCAAAATCTTAAACATTTGAATCAGATTGAACACATTTTCCACTCTCTATGAAGTGCATGCCTTTAGAAGTTTAAGCCATTAAACATAACTTAGGTTCATGTCAAAGGCTATTTACCTAGATTGATTTCTTTCACGAAAGTTAGGCTTTATTTAACCCTTTCAATATTAAACTTAACTTTTGTATAGTGATCTATACGATCAATCTACACAAATAACCGGACTAAAGTCAATAAAAACAAACCATGCTCTAAGAATATAGAAAGTTACTTTTGTGTATTCTCTCTGTTTGGGTTATTTATTTAAATTTCAGAGAAGAGCTTAGCTCATACAAGAATAAAAGAAAACAACAAAGAGACTAACATATATCTTAAAAGTAAAAGCAAAGAAAATGAAAGTATCAAAACGAAAGGCTTAATTATGTTAATTTAACCGGAAGAGAACACTACTAGAAAAAGAGGCTTTCTTGACGGTTGCATTTTTATTTTCTTGACGGTTTTTGGAAAAAACGTCAAGAAAGGGGTGGTTTAATAGAAAAACCGTCAAGAATTTTTATGAAAAGGCGGAGGGTAGGCAATTTTTAGCTTTCTTGATGGTTTTAAACTGTCAAGAAATATGAATCTTTTCTTGACGGTTATAAACTGTCAAGGATTATCTTCTAAATTCTTGACGTTTTTAAAACGTCAAGAATTTTTATAAAATTGACATTCTTGACGTTTTTCAAAACGTCAAATAATATGTAGTTATCCTTGACGTTTTAAAAACGTCAAGTAATATCGATTAAATTCTTGACGTTTTAAAACGTCAAGAAATTTTATAAAATGCGGAAAGGAATAATTTTAATATTTCTTGACATTTTTAAAACATCAAGTAAGAGGATTTTTTCTTGACGTTTCAGAAACGTCAAGAATTACTAAATAATTGAAAAAAAATATAAACATAATTTTTTTTTTAAAAAAACCTAATTTCTTTTTACTTTTTAAATAAAAAACTAATTTCATTTTTAAAAAAAACCTAAACCCTCAATTTCTTTTTCCCTATTTTTCCACACAATTCCCCCTCCTACCACAAAATAAATTTAATAAAATATATTTAATAAAATATATTTAATAAAACAATTTATCAAAATAAATTTAATTTATAAAATTTTCCCTCTAACCCATTTCATTTTCCCCGCCTCCATCTCACATATCTCACGCCTCCATCTCCAATCTCACCGTGCTCCTCACTGCAAGACGCTTGCCGCTCCCCCGCTCATGTCGTATGCCGCCGCTCATGACGCCATCGCTCTGTGCTATACGCCACACCACTAGATGCCGCACCGTTGGACACCGCATTGCTGGACACCGCACCGCTGGACGCCGCCTTCTACGCCGCACCCAACCCACTTTCCTTCTACCGCCCCTGTCACAGCCACCATTGGGGTTTCTTTGAAAACCGAACTCGAGGGAGAAACTAAGGCGAGCCTCAACCTTTTCTAGGGTTCACTGCCACTTAGCTCCACCATGCATAGAATCACCGATTCATGACTCAAGTCGCTCAAGGTCAGTCTAATCCTTCTTTTTGTGTTTGATTAATCTCTTTTCTGAATCAAAGAAAGGTGTTTCCGTTATAGATCTGGTCTTTGTTTCGTTTATGTTGGCTACTCTTTAATGTGCTCTAAACATGGTTTCTTTGTGACGATTTAAAGCTTGACCATCCTTTTTGATTCTGTATTGTTTACCTAGTTATTGGATGCTTGGGATAAAAAATGCTTATGTTGCTTCTACTCGGTTGTTTTGAGAGATAGGCATTCATTTTTATGTCTTTGAGAAATGATTATGTGATTGACTCGTATTGTCAATGTAGTTGTACTTTGCATCTTGGAAGAGGAAAGAAATTTTAGCAAAGGGCCAGAAATTTGCTTCTTAAATGTGATTTCTCTGTCCCTAAAGTAAGTTCTTAGGACATGATAATATTCCCTTATAATTATTATATTATGGTTGTTTTATGTAATGAATATGAATACAGGATCTCACAATCAAAGGTGATAAGCAAAACTGGAATGAAATGGTTAAAATAAAGCCCTTCAAATCAAGTTGTTGACTTACTTTTCCTTGGGATTGCAAGTCTCCGTCTACTTATTTTAAGCCTGAACAATCTTCAAGAAGCGTCATTTCGCAGAAATGGGCAGATTTTCTTTGCCTCGGCAGCTTCTGTTTGGGGATGTTCTTCACAAACAGGTTCGTATCAGTAAGAAAAATTTGATGGGGGGTGTGCTCAATTAGCTTTGATCGATGGGTTGAAATGGTTTCTCTTGGATTCCTAGGTTTTAGGTTCCAATTTGGGTGTTCTCTTTTTGGATTTTGTATTTATTTGGGGAAACATTGCCCATTTTTCATTTATTAAATGCAGCCGACAGTATTAATGTTCTTGGTTTTGTGTATTTTTGTTTGTTGATTAAAGTTGTATCTTCTGAAAAATTGATCACCAGCAGTTATAGCCCTATTAATACGATTTTTCTTTTTTTTTTTTCTATTTCGTTCCACCATCGAGTTGTTTTCGTTTTCCTCCTCATTCTGATTGGGTGAAGAACTGTTTCTTTTCACCATTTCCTCATTGAATCAAGATTTAGACAAAACCTTGGGTTGTTTATAGATTTATGGATTTGATTTCGTTGTTATCATGAGTATTCTTATAACATCCACCGTCAATTATGGGAAAAAGGACGTCTGTTTTGAGAAGCTTAAGAATCAGCTCTATCGGGAAGATCGTTCCAATGTTTTTTTTTTCTTAAAAAGAAGAGATAAACTGAAGATCATATTCAAATTGATTGTAGGATGTGGAATGTTCCAGAACCTAAAGGAATCACTCGAACAACGCCATTTGAAGCCGAAAAGTTAAAGTTAGTTTCATAAGGCTGTGGTCCGAAATCGATAAGCATCTTCAAAGTTGTTTTCATTACTTGTCGACAAGGATACATGTTCAAGAAAGTAATTACATTGCTACTTTTATATTTTCTAGTTGGATGAGAAGGAAGTAAAGCGTGTGTCGAAAGATATTTTCAGGGAAGTCTCTAAGACTCACAATACTCTACAGTGAGTAAAAGCTGAAATTGTTTACACTGCTTAACTGAACATGATTTGAACGTATTACATGAAGAATTCAAACTGCGAGTTTACTTTGATGTTGTTCAATTGAGAACATTAGATAAGACAATTTCAAATTTCGAGATGGAATTGGCTGCTACCAAAGCAGCTCAGGAGTCTATACAGAGCGGTTCGCCTTCATTGGATGATTTAAAGAATAACCAATCATCTGGGAAAAGAAGATACTTAATCGTTGTAGGGATCAATACTGCTTTTAGTAGTAGAAAAAGATGAGATTCAGTTCGTGCGACGTGGATGCCTCAAGGTATGTAGCTTATGATTGTTATTCTTTTGAGACGAACTGTAATTGTTCCGTCATTTCTTCTTGTTTAAATTATGTGCTGATGAGAGTAATTGAAAACTTGAAAAACAGGGGAAAAGAGAAAGAAACTAGAGGAGGAGAAGGGGATTATAATTCGATTTGTCATCGGCCATAGGTACATGTTCTTTTGTCATTTGATAATAACTGTTAACAAGATCTGCAGACTTTCTTGTGATAATATGTCGTAGAATCATTTGGCCTTTACCAAAAGATTTTAAATGAGCTTCTCCTTGATGTTTAGTGCCACATCTAGAGGTATCCTTGACAGAGCTATTGAAGAAGAGGACAGAAAGCATGGAGATTTCCTTAGATTGGTAGTGATTTTTTTTCTGAATACATAATCTTTTTTTGTTTTTTCTTGACACAGAAAATATGCAAAACAACAAGAAATATTACCTAACCTATAATTGCAGAGCAAATTCCCAAATTTAAGATCGATTCTGTTGAATTTGAAGCACTCACACTGGGGTCCTTGCCGCCAACTTTTCAAGGTACTGATGTGATTCAACTCTTCTTAATTAGTTCAATATAAGGCATGGTTGTAGTATAGTAAACCTCTATAAGGCATGTTGAAAACTGGAATCATTTTCTTGTTGTGTCCACTTGAGATTATATTGAAAATGAATAATTTTAATATAAGCAATGTTGATATTAGTTAGATTCCATTTGAATACCATTGAAAATCTCTAGATTACTCGACAAAGTTCATTCACAGAGAGCATAGTCATTGATGTGATTTAAAGGAATTTTTTTTCCTTGTGATCTTTTGATTATTACGAATTTCAACCTTCGATTCTTAATTATCTGTTTTGTATTTTCAGTTCCTTTGATGTTTATGCTCTGTTGCTTTGGAGGACAATCTTGAGCTTGAAAACCAAAATCAAACTTGTTTCTCTTTACTTTTTTATTACTTGATTCCTTCATATTTTAGATGTGATTGGATCGTGCATGTCTATATTGTATCCCTGAGTGATTAAGTCTGTGTTCTTAAGGTTTTGATTAGGTTCTGTATTGTTAAAATTGATTTAATTGATTAGGTTATGTATCGTTAATTATTAATGCATTAAAAAATGCAAGACCATTTTCACATCAATTATTCTAGCATGTATGTTCTTAATGCTATCGAATAATTGACCAATGTTTGAATGATATTTACTTGGTCTCTTGCTCGAAAGAAATGATTTTTAGGTTAAATTTAACGTGTGTTAGACTATTATTCAATTATGCATAAAAGTGATAAGACGAGAGTAATAGAGATTAATGATGGAAGTTTTCTTATTGTATTAGTCCCTTTTACTTGCTTCCATAGATTTAGATTTGATTAGTTTTTATCATGATTAACCCCTTAAATAAAAATGTAATTATATCTTTATAGTAAAAGAATTGAAAACCGATTATCTGATGATGATACTTGGCCAAGACCATTTTAAACCATATTGTTAGTACTTGATGCAATCATTTGCACATATCAACTACCAACTCCAACATCTATCATCAACAACTCTTAATCAATCATCTTCAACGACTAACTTTAGCTATTAAATCAGTCGATCATATTTATTTTCTTTATAAAAAAAAAAAGGTCATAATTGATGAAAATGTTTTTAAATGCAAACAATGAAATTAATTATTAGTTCATGATGTAGTCTTCTTTTCTAGTACTTTAACAATTATAGAAACACTTTGATTGCAAGAAAATATCCATCCTGCGGACGCCCAAAAGAGAGGTCGGCGTATCAGGTGTTGGCATATAGCCATTTGGGCTAACGGGGTATTCAAGCGTTGGCGTCTATAACACAACTGTCAACGACGTACTAAAATAGTCGGCAAATAGCATATAACGTTGTCGAAGGCCATTTGTTACCCGTCTGATGAATTGTTAGAGAAAACGTAATATTGATGAACTGTGCATCGGCTAATATTATAACTATTGACGCCTTTATGAGGCTCAACAGTGACTGTCAGAAGAAAATATTAATGTCGACACCATAGGTAGGCGTCGGTAGTTCCCCTGATAAAAACATTCCAGCCGCGAACTGTAACTGCCATTCTCGTTTTGATCCCCTTATAAAAAATCCTAGTCGCCAACCGTCACTGCCATTCTCACTCCATCAAAATTTCATTCTCTTCTTCATTCAGCCTCTTCTTTGTATGCCGCCTTACCCCAGCCGATTTCCTTTGCTCCATTTGATTGTCATCTTCGTTCGTCGTCGCTAGTCAATAAAATCTCCTCTTTTTGTTTCTTTTCGGCCGCCGCTAGTCTTCCTCCTTCGTCGTCCGCTGCGGCTACCTCCACCGTTGGTAAGTTCATTATCAAGTTTGATCATTGCATATATTTTTGTGAATCTCTAAGGCCAAGAGAGTCTGTAAGTTAAATTGTAGTTTATGCTAAAATTGCAATTTTAATATTGTCGGCATGCTAAAATTGTAGTTTATGCTAAAGACTTTTGAGAGTCTATAAGGAATATATTTTTCAGAGAGTCTCTGAGGCCAATATATCATTGCATATATTTGATATTTGCTTTGTTACTTAAATTGTAGTTTATGCTAAACGTAATCTAAACATTGCATATATTTTTAGAGAGTCTCTAAGGCCATGAGTTAGAGATTACCCCATTATTCCTTCAAGAGTAATATTCAAGGAAGTTAATTTAAAGATTGAATCTCCTTTCCGTAAGAAATTATTTTAATTCAAAAAACAAAATTATAATTAAAAATTATTTTAATTCAAAAAACAAAATTATAATTATACTCAATTCTTATACCTACTTCGTGTGTCGATGGTGTTTAGTTAATTGTAACACACATTCAAAAAGTTTGGTTTGAAGTTTGGGGAGGGGGTGACCGTAATTGTTTTGGTACTTCTTTGTTGATGTTGACATGAGTTTAGAATGCTTTGGTTTGCATTTGTTACCTGGCTCTTGTGAAATTTGGGTGAGGGGCCGTTTTACTACTTGTTTAGAAAAGTTCATACTTTGTGTGTCTAGGGTCTTTAGTTAATTGACACATTCTAGAAGTTTGGTTTGAAATTTTTTAGGAGGGGAGGGGTGTTGGTGGTGGGAATTATTTTGTTACTTCCTTGTCAATGTTGCTAATCATAATATTAATTAAACTTAACTTAATGTTATTTTAGACCGTGTTAAAGGTGCATTTGAAGTTCATAATTAACTCGAGAAATTTGGTGTCACAAGCAAAGCGACTCTCAAGCATATGTACTTTTTTCTTTTTTTTTTAAAAAAAAAAAACTCTTGGTATTTAGGGGTGAACCTAATGTCATGTTTTTTTTTTTTTTTTAAGAAGACTACCATGTGATTACACCATGTAGTTATATGGAATGTTATGTGTTATGAAAGAATTGCTTTATATATGGAATTGTTTTTTGGAACTATTAATATTTATGTGTGGATATAATGTTGTGTTATGGAATACTACAAAGGAGTGACAAGCACGAAATAAATCATTCAAATAATATTTGGTTCAATATTAATTATTTTTCAGATATTTTCTTGATAAACAATATTGTTAAAATAATAGGATATATTTTTAGAAAATTGATAAACTAGAAAAACTCCTAATGAACAAAACGGTCAGGAAATATCGTCGATAGATAATATATGTAACGCCCAACAAATTCGATATTTCTTTTTTGTTTTGTCCATTGTCATTAATATTAAGTGTGGTTATGGGAATTTTAAATTTATTGGAAGAACCTTACCATTTTGATTTTCTCGAAGTAATTAAGGTTGGGAATCCTTATTTGTTTAGGATAATAAGTATCATTTTTTTTATTTTATTTATTTATTTATTTTATTATTTTTATTTTATTGGAAATAATTAGGGAAGCCCTTATTAAACTAAAGTTGGTTGTTTTGGTGAGATTTGGAGAGAGAGAGGAGGGGTTGTTTTGGGTTTTTAAAAGGAAAAGAAAAGAGTCAATTTTCTTATAAAAAGGCCTTGGGACTCGTGCGTAAAGAGGAAGAGAAAAAAAAATCAAAGAAAGAAAGGGGGGAAAAGAAAAAGAAAAAGGAAAATTTTTATTTTTGAAACCCTAGCCGCCGCACGCCGCCGCCGCCGCCGCCGCGAACCCGAGCCGCCAAGCATCCCCCTCTCTGTTCAGCAGCGCAGCCGAGCCTGCAGTTGAAACCGAGCCGTCGCCGAGCTTCCAGCCGCGTCGGAAGAATCGTCCAAGCCGATCTGCGCAGTCGAGCGTCCGTCGGAGCAGCCGTCTCTCGCACGCCCGAAGCCGAGTCGAAGCCACCTTCGCGCGTCCGCAGCCAACCCGTCAGCCAGCCGAGTCGCGCTGCTTCGATCCGACGCAAGCGCAGCCGAAACGCAAGTCTGCAGCCGTCGCCGAGCGAAGCCGCGGTAGCCGGACCACCAGCAGCCGCCGCGCCACCCGTAATCCGAAAGCCGACGCCTCGCGCGCAAAGATCCGACCGAAAACCCGCCCCGCGACCCGAACCGACGCGCGCCATCTTCCGGAACCCGACCTGCGCCCGCGTGCATCCGCGTGTGAGCCGCGTCCGCGTGTGAAGCCGCGCCGCGCGCTTCTGCGTAGCCGAGCCGCGTCTCCCTCCTGTTGCAAGCCGAGCCGCACGCGTAAATCCCTGTTGCAAGCCGAGCCGCACGCGTAAATCCCTGTTGCAAGCCGAGCCGGTCCCTGTCCTCTTCCAGCCGAGCCGCCAAGACTAATTTGGCTCCATCCACCTAAATTTTGGTAATTTAATTAATTATTGTGGCATTTCCCAGTAAGACTCCATGCTTCGGACGTTAATTAAATTAATTTGGGACTAAATTAAATTATTTTCCTTAAGAGACGTCTTGGACCAAGTAATTGCTGCAGCGCGGGATTTCTTCAGTAGGGGCTAGAGCACTACAACCTCTTTCTAGGGTAAGTTATTTCAAATGAGTCTTGAACCGTTAGTCGTTGGCGACCTAATTACGAATTTTGGCATATTAAACAGTTAGGACCTCGTCGCTTGGAAAGCGTACTGCCTCGCGGTTAGGACTCGACAAGTAAATCTCCAGGTAAGAGATTCTACTACTAGCTCCATGTTTAGAAGTATGAGACTATGTATGCTCCAATTTTTCATGTTAAGGATTAGACAGTACGATACCTGAGATAAATGTTAGTATGATGCAAATGACGATATGGTTATACTATAGCCTGTTATGTGTGGCGAGAGCTGTTATGGCTATACGACGAATGTCGAGACGGAGAGTGTAGAGATGATTTATGTGATATGTTATATGCTGATGCCATGTGTATGTATACTGCAATTAGGGTACCTGTTAGCTTAATCTGTTAGAGTCGTACCTGCATGGGTGTCCTTCGGGATCACCACCTATTGAGGACTGTGTGGTCCGACGGGACACCAGTCTAGCATGGATATAGATATGACTCGAGTGACTCGACGGGGTCCTCGCATCCCGACTGTCCTAGGTGTCCCCCGGGGCACCGAAGACCAGAGTTACGTTCCTACGGGAGCGCATGTTGCACGTGTTCGGGAACGTGCCAGAAATTGGGTACCAGTTACAGGACTCTGACAGGAAGTTAACAGGCACCTAGTGGGACTAGTAGTGGGTCCCTTACTGAGTATTTTATACTCACTCTCTTCATTTTATGTTTTCAGGTAGAGGACGAGGCAAGGGCAAGGGCAAGCTGGCGAGCGACCCGAAGTGACCGTGGAGGGCCATAGGGACTACTGCTTCCGCTTATCCTTATTTCAGACTTTCGTATTTGAGTTTAAGTAATTTTCATTACTTATCATCTTTTTATGTAGATAGGGCCCGAGTAGGACTTTAGAACGCATTACACCTTTTGCATAACTACCTTGTTTAAATTTTCATAAATAAAATTTCTTAAACCTTATGCGTTTTTAATAAATTTTATGACTTAAACCACTTGTTCTATATTTAGTAATGACTTCGATTCAGTATAAGGAGTTGGGTCGTTACAATATATTTTCCAACGGCCATGTTGGGAGATTCAACATATATTAAATTGGTAATTTGTTGAATTATCTACTGACAACGAACAAGTATGGTTGGCAAATAGCTTGTGTCAATACCTATAATACATCGTTGGAAACAACTAATTGTGTTGACGGCATACTGGAGATCATTGACAATTGGGTGTATATGTTGATTATCTGTTTTGGGTATCGATAAAAGATCTCCCGACACCTTTCTTTCTTTCGAAGACACTACTAACGAATTATCAGCGTCGACGTATCATTTGTCGACATGCATTTGGATCTAGGCCAACGCTTTTAGGCGTCGAAAGATAAGTTTACACTTATAATGATAGCAAATCAAACAAATTTATGCAAACAAATAATGTTGTGAAAATGTAACCTAATACATAAGTGCTTTTATTTTAAACGGTTTTTATATAAATGTTTAAAGTAAAATAGTTTTTTCGAAAGACAATTTTTTCTGGGCAATCCAAGCATGCCAAATTCAAGTTTTCTTAAGAAAGAAAAAAAGAAGTTATAAGAAGATCAAATGTTGTTAAACAAAATTTTTTGTTTAATTTCTATTTGTAAAATTTGATATCTAACATACCACTACTTGTATTACACCAAAAAAGAAAAGAAGTAAAAAATAATAGTCAAATTAAACCCATACCAAAATATATCTTGCATCACACACATAAGCTTTCTAAACCCATACTAAAGTACTTTGCAATTATAAACACATACTAATATAGCAAATTATGTGTGTCAAAAACTCCTATAGTTTTCATTTTAATTATTGATGGTTGAGTTTGTTTCGAAACAACTTTTTATACTTTTATGGTGAAATTCATAAACAAAGGAAACGATATATAAAGACACACATGACACATTTGTAAAACATATTAACATCAACAAGAAGTCAACATTGGCCCTTGATCAAATTAGAAATAGGTAGAGTAATGGTATATGCACGATTTTTATTGTTCTTGTATCTAAGCACTCCTTGTCCTCCGTACAGAAATCTATAATTAGAACCCTTTGCTTTTGAATAACAAAGAAATGACATGGGACTACATGTTTGATTGTTTCGGCATAGAGGAGCCCAAGGACATAGGAAAGATCTTGAGTATAGAAACGATGGTTGAGGGAGAGGTGAGGCTAATATGATTGGTGATTTCGAGCCTTATTATAATCTTTCACCAATATATATCTTTAAGCCCATCGATTAAAGTCAGCTCAATTAGTTTCATTTGGTTGATTCAATCGATATTTGTTGTTCGTCTTAAATTTTAATATGATAAAAGTGATTTTAATCATTTCAAAATCATTAAAGTACCCTAAAATTTAATATTCAAACTTTGTAAACATCATTTAAATGTTATTAAATATTAGTGTCATGTTATTTTCAAGGTAATTTGAATTGTCAAATACTATCTCCGCACGCACTCTGTCATGTGCTTTATATTAAGAGAAAATATAATGGCCGATAAAACTTATTATAGAAATTAAAAGCATAGTTTGGGTTTTTAAATTTCCTAGAAATAGCAAGAAACAAAACCTAATTTCCATTTTAATTAGTTTTGCATTCCCATTTTGTTAGTGTGTTGGTCTCATTTTCTTTTATTTAATTAATTATATTAATTGGATGTGGTTTGATGTGCATAAGCTATTAGCTGTTATGATTTGTTTGGATTGGACACTTTTTTCGATGGGTTCTTGGCCTTTTGGATTTGGCTCTATCTACTGCACGATGGTCTTTCGATTTCTGTATGTAGAAACTTAGATTATGAAAGATACTACATATTGAAACAGAAGGTGATCAATACATAATTGCAGTCGTTGATCGTGTTGAGTTTTGGTGAGTTCACCTTACATGATATAGATCTTCTGAAACTGTTGTTGAGGAAAAAGAGTTTTTGCTCGAAGAGGTGATAAATGGTCAATGGGTACTTGACAATATCACAGTCTAGTGACATTGAATTCAGGGGGAGCTATCTTCTGATGTACATGTGGCAATCTTAGTGAACTTATTTCTGAATTGTGTATTAGTATATTATGTTTCATTATGTATAGCTTGATAGTGTTCTGTGTCGATGCTAGTACAGTAGGCCATTATCATGTACTCATATATCCTTTCACATGGTAATATATGATCTCATTCTATGGGCCAAAGAACCCCCAGATGTAGATGTTGGGGCATCGAACTGGGTTATCAATTCTTAGTATTTTAAATATTGTTTTTACTATCTGTTACTTTTGTTGTTACTCGAGAGGAGCTCACTCTCTTTAATACGTTTCACACGACTCTATCCTTGATTATGCTAGTAGTTTTGATTTCCCCAAGATAAAACACCAATAGAGAAGGTTCGATCAAGTTTCACTAAATTGATCGTCAAACGAAAAAACACCTTTCTACTTTGGATAATATTGCTTGAAAGATTCAAAGGTGATAAAAACATAAAAACTAAGAACTCAATGAATAGAGGTTTGAAGAGATGAGAGGAAATGAAATAGGGGTGTGTGTGTGTTTTTTTGTGTAAAATAAAATGAGGGGAAAAGGTTTATTGTGAGGCTTGGATCCAAAAGAAAATTATGTAGAAGAGGAGCCCCGTTGAGAAGAGTCACGTTGGGCGAAGTGTTAGTAAGAGGTATTTTGTGAAGAAGGATGTGATGGAAGATAAGATGAGGCGAGAGAAGCAATTGAGTCTAAGTGCTATCGCGTTAGAGCAAGCGATGCGATGAGATTAGCTAACGAGGAAGAAGGTCGTGACAGATGCTAAGAACTAGGCATTGGATGAAGTAGTGCGGAGAAGCGCTTACACCTAAGTTTGGTCACGACTAGGTAGGCGTTTTGATGAGAGCTTAGACATCTGTATAAGGTGATTGGACAACCTTCTGAGGTGACGTAAATGTTTTATAGCTTATCGAGAAGAAAGTCAAACGATAGAAAGTTCAGCTTTCTAAGGAGATAAGGTTGGCGTCTCAAGGAAAGTGTCTATTCGTAGCTAATGTTGGCTTACATGTCAAGTTTGGGTTGGTTGTATAGCACGAAAAAATGGGAATATGACACGTGTAAAGTGTGTAGATGACTTTTAGATACGAAAGATCACTATAAATAGGAGGATCAACGAGGTCAAAAGAAGAAGGACATGAGATGTTAGACATTTTGATAAATTGCTTTAAGAGAGTTTTGGGTGTTGAACGACTAGTTGAGAAGAACCACTGAATAAGAAGAAGAAGCTGAAAGCCAAAGGGAGAAAGAGTTTAGACTAAGTATTTTCGTGAGTGATCCTGGTTTTGCATGAATAAAGCAATTATTTCATAAATGATCTTGTAAATGAATAAATAATTCTTTTGTCATTAAAAGTAAAGTTTATAATTGATTATGAATCTTTGTAATATTATGTTTAATATTATTGCTAGAACTATTACTAATGTGCTACAGTGTGTTATATGAAAAGCTTTAAAGCTAATATTCCCTTGTTGTAGTTTGTGATGACTGTACGATGTGGTATGGTTTGATCTATCGTATAACGCTGGTGAAAGTGAATCCCAGCTCCATCGCGTGACACTAGTAAGTGTAAATCTTAGTTTTGGCGATGAGATGCTGGTGAAAGCGAATCCTAGGTGTGAGAAAGAATGAGTATTACGAGACGTTGGTGGAAATCACTGGAAAATCGCGTGATGTTGGTGAAAGTGGATCCTAGGTCCATCGCGTGATGTTGGTGAATGTGAATCCTAGGTCCATCGCGTGATGTTGGTGAATGTGAATCCTAGGTCTAGGCGACGAGAGCTAGTGAAAGTGAAGCCCAAGTCCAAGCAATGGGAGAATCCCAAGCCTCAATGATGAGTAGTGATTGCTTGATGACTTGAACCGCCTGGAATTCTTGCTATGTTTGTGATTATGTTTAATGCATTAAAAACTTGTAATTATGTTTGAGGCGATGAGATCTATATATTTGTATATAAAATGACCTTGTGGTTATGATATTTGAAAATGTTGTATTCTCTGAAGGGTATTTCCCAAACCCATCACTCACTAAATCATTGACTTACATTTTAAGTCTTTCCTCTTCAAGTTGTTAGGCGTTGAAGCCAAGTAAAGGAGGGAAAGGTGGGCGGTTACGTAAGCTTGTGCTTCATGCGAGTCGTATCATCCTATCTTGCATTTAAGGAGTTAGTAGTTAAAAACTTCACTGCTTAAACCTAAGTCTGAAGTACATCTTGGATAAAAAAAAAAAAAAAAAAAGAGTTGAACTTAAGGCAGAGATGATTATTGGAATTAATCCAAGATTATGATTGCAATATTACCTATCACCCTGGAAAAGCCAACATTGTGGCTGATGCATTGACTAGGAAAAGCTCTAGTCAGATGAGCGATGGAAAAGTAGTTGTATCAAAGGAATTGAGAAGTTACAAGGTGATTTTGGTCGCACGTTTTCAAGTTAAGCCTAACTTGAAAAAGAGATTATTAAGAAACAATTCAAAGAACCTAAGTTGATGAAGTTGACTAAAGAAGTTAGATGTGAGCGGTGTTCAGATTATGCATTTAGGAAAGATGGCACGTTGGTTAAAGAGAAAACTTTATGCATTCCAAGAGACAAAGTGTTAAAAGAAAGTATTTTGGAGGAAGCGCATAGTTTGACTTACACTATGCACCCTAGTAGTACAAAAATGTATAGGACCTTGAAGGCTTATTATTAGTGGTCAAGTATTGGATAAGAGATAGTTGAATTTATGGCTACGTGTTTGATATGCCAACAAGTTAAATCGCAATGCCAAAAGATTATAGGGTTATTATGTGCATTGCCTAGTCCGGAGTGGAAACGGGAACATGTCACAATGGATTTCTTGTTTGGACTACCCAAAATGCCTAGAGGCTTAGATGGAATTTTGGTCATCGTGGATAGATTTACCAAGACATTGCGTTTTATCCCCAGGAAGGCAACCTTTTCATTTGGACAAATTGGCCAAGCTTTATGTAGATAAGATTATAAGTCAGAATGGAGCCCCAGTGTCCATAGTTTCTAACAGAGATTCACAATGTACTTTAAAGTTTTGGTCACTCTTACAAGAAGCGTTAGGAACCAAACTGCATTGTAGTACTGCATTTTTCAAGGGATGAGAGCCCAAGCCTTATGTAGCGGAATAATTAAGCAGAACCATTAACTCAAATTTAATTTGGGAAGCTAAAAATACCATTACATTGGCAAAGAAACTAATTTCTATGCTAAGCATGCTTTCAAAAGAAATATGAAATTACATAGAAGGGGCATAAGAGGCACTACTCTTGTTAACAACTCTAGATCTATCAATTACCAAATTGGGGCACCACCACTCGGAAACCTTCCTATTCTCTAAGCTAGAGATCTTGGTTTGTGGTAACCAAAATTGGAAGGACATTTTTTTTAAAGGATTTTCTTTTGAGAATGCCTAGGCAAATTAAGTATCTGTAAAAAAACTCTGTTCTTTTACAGTACGTATTAACTCCTTCATCGAAGAAGAGAGAAGTTAGAGAGAATATAGGAACATGGGAAGGTTTTCTCACGTTTCCTATTAATTTAATAAATTAAATTAATAAAAATGTCAAATTAATTAATTAAATTAATAATTAATTAAAGAGAAACTTTCATAAATATAACAAACCGATAAAATATTTACGGCCCGTATAACAAAGCCCATAAAGTAAGCTATTTTTAAATACTCCAATTTTCCCCTTATGTCTTTCTTTCCTTCTTCTTCTGTTACATCGTATTTCTTCTTTTTTTTTTTCTTTTCTTCCATCTTCATCTATTCCATCGTCTGTTTCTTTTCTTCTATTTTTTTTCCAAACTGTTATTAGGTTCATCGTGTATTATTCTTTTTCAAACTTTCTTTTGGTTGTTCAAGATCATGTAATAAATATAAAAGCTTTTTTTTTTTCCATCTTTGTCTGTTTCTTTTCTTCTTCTTTTTTTTTCCAAAATGTTATTTGGTTCATCGTGTATTATTTTTTTTTTCAAACTTTCTTATTTCGTTATTCTAGATCATGTAATAAATATAAGAGACTATAAAAAAGGACGATTTGGGTAGCCAAATCTAAATAATCGTGTACAAAAAAGTAGCCAAATCTAAATAATCCTATACAAAGAATCTTAAAAAAATCGTTTAGATTGGGGTAGCCAAATCTAAACAATCGTGTACAAAAAAAATGATCGTGTACAAAAAGAATCTTAAAAAAGATCGTTTAGCCAATCTAAATAATCGTGTATAAAATCTTGAAAAAAAATCATTTAGATTAGGGTAGCCAAATCTAAATGATCGTGTATGAAAAAAAAATGATCGTGTACAAAAAGAATCTTAAAAAAAATCGTTTAGCCAATCTAAATAATCGTGTATCAAATCTTGAAAAAAATAGTTTAGATTTAGGGTAGCCAAATCTAAACGATCGTGTACAGAGAATTGAAAAAATAAATCGTTTACATTTGACTACCCAAATTAGTCAAATCTAAACGATGGTGTAACTAAATCTGAACGACCAAATCTAAACAATCATGTACCAAACAATAGCCAAATATAAAAGATCGTATACCAAATATATTCTGCGCGTTGTTGAGGACGTGGCTGACAGGGCATTTTTGGTATTTTCCACGGTGTGCCTCTTGGCTTTTTCCATTTTTGAAATTGTTTTATACAGTGTAAATATTTTGTCGCTTTGTTATATTTTTGAAAAGACCCCTTAAATAAATCATATTTAATTATATTTCATTTAAATCAAATTTAAATGAATATCTCTCGCATAACCTATAGTTTTAATTTAATTAATTTAATTAAATAAAGGAAAACTTTCATAAATGTAACAAAACACCAAACTATTTACGGCCCGTGTAACAAAACCCATGAAATTAACCATTTTTTAAATATTCAAGGTTTGCCCTTCCACCTTTCTTCTTTTTCTGATTGCGATTCTTTCATCGTCTTCCTCCTCGCTGCGATTCATCGTCTTTCTTCTTTTCCTCTTCTTTTTTTTGCTGCGATTTCTTTCTATCGTCTTTATTCTTTTCATCTTCTTTTTTTTACGTCGTTTTGATTTGGGTAACGAAATCTAAACGACCATGTACAAGAAATAGCAAAATCTAAAAGATCATGTATATAGAATCTTGAAAAAAATCATTTAGATTGGAGTAGCCAAATGTAAATGATCGTGTACAAAAAATTAAATCATCGAGTAGACAAATCTAAACGATCGTGTACTAAAAGAATTAAAAAACCGTTTAGCCAAAACTAAACGACCGTTTAAACAAATCTAAACGATCGTGTAAACAAATCTAAACATTCGTGTAGCAAAAGAATTTAAAAAATTGTTTAGTCAAACATAAACAATCATGTAACCAAATTTTGAAAAAAAAATCGTTTAGATTTGAGTCCAAATCTAAACGATTGTGTAACCAAATTAAACGATAGAATTGAAAAAATAAATCATAGCCATATCTAAACAATCGTGCACCAAACAATAGCCAAATCTAAATGATAGTGTAGTAAATATATTACGCGCGCGTTGTTGATGGCGAGGTTGACGGAGCATTTTTGATATTTTACACGGTGGGCCTCTAGGCTTTTCCCGTTTTTGGAATTGTTCTATACAGTGTAAATACTTTGTCGCTTTGTTATATTTTTTAAAAGACCCCTTAAATAAAATTAAACTAAACAATTAATAAATTTCTATATTAAATATCTTATATTTAATATAATCCAAATTTGAATCATATTCAAATATAAATTTCTCTCGTAACTTATAGGTTCAATGTGTATCACATACACATTAAACTTTAACTTATAATTTTAATATGAATCTAATTCACATTAAATTAATATTCATCTAATTCACATTAGATTAATATTTGAACTCATTCAAATATTTTATTCTCTCATAAATTAATTTTGAATCATATCCAAAATTAAATTTATATAATAAAGTTTAATTAAAATATAAACTTTATACTATACTGTATCACCATATATTATATTAATTTCTAAAGTAAATTTGAACATTTCAAATTATAACCAATAGAAATAAATCTTATTACCATTTATGAACTAGGAAGAGGACCTAATGAACCTATAGATCAAAAGTTACATGATATGAGGTTAATTGGCTAAAGTCATTATCCATATTAATCAATATTCGTTAACTGTGTGTACACTCCAGTAAAGACTCACAACAGAACTCTACTCATTATAGATATATTTTTGTGTCCACGGATGTAGACTAATACCAGTAAGTTAGTCCGTCACAAGTGTTCATAACACCAACTGGATCAAATTACTGTTTTACCCTTTGGTTACTTCTAGTCCTTAAATACTAGTACTCCTCTAGTGAACAACCTGTTTATCGTTCAACCACTAAACAGAAACCCCCTCTTGTGCCGTAGAGAGGGTAGAGCCCTTTCTTCAAGTCCCGAAGGCACAATTTAAGTGAATACTCATCTACTTACCCTAAAGTCGAGAAGGAGTGAATTTCATCTTGTGTGATTATGTTCCCAGCTCCCCACTCGATCTTGTCTCCAAAATTACAAGCATTTTGAGTTGGCAATCTGTCCACTTTTATCCGTACAAATCAAAGAACAATCTCTCGCGAACAGGAGTTCAAAATACACTCAGGATTAAGACTAAGTTACCTAGGTAATCTTAACACTACTAGAAAATTGACAATACTTAACGCTTTCTGTTTTGAAATACTTGACAATTCTAATAAAAACTTTTAAGTAAAATAAAAAACGTCAAGAATAACAAAATGTGGAAAAATGCATAATTTTTGTATTTTTTTCAATACTTAACATATTAAAAGCTTCAAGATTAGTTTTATAAATGTCAAGTAATACATATGGCTAAATATTTTTCTTTTCTCCATTTTTTCAAAAACAAAAAGTTCCACTTTTTCCCCAAATTTCTCCTTTTCCCTTAATTTCATGAAAATTCTTTCTTCCCCTTTCCCAAAATTTTCCAATCACACGGTCGTTCGCTCCACCACCCGAGCTCCAGATCATCGATTGTTCTCGCACGACTGGTCGTCGGTCGTTCTCGCACAATGGACATTCCCACACAACTGGTCGTCAATCGTTCTCACACCAAAATTGGCATTTCCCTTATTGCTCACTAATTCGAGGTCGACGAAGATTTCCAACGCTAATGACTCCATTTGTCCCTCCATGTTGATTTCTTGACACATTGAAAAGCATCAAGTATTGACACTTGATTACTTGACACATTGAAAAACCTCTCATATTCTTGACACTAGATTACTTGGCACATTGAAAAGCATCAAGTAAACGAATACTTGACAGGTAAAAAACATCAAGTAAACCCTTTTTTGTAGTAGTGTAATGAAATAGAAACCTAACTAGTTAGCGAAGTTACATCTATTGGTTACTATTTCGTGGTCCGATCTTATACAAACTCATTGCATAGGATACCCTCATTCAGAAGTCACCTATACGAATGCGTTGGATCATTCTTTTTGTATCAAATACAAAGTGAGTCGTATCCATAGTGTTACCAAGATAAGGTACCGAGCATTTTCCTATACTGTAGACCCTTTAAGCTATATCTCAAACATTGATTCCTGTAGGTCTCTACATGCTATTCAAGACTTATCAAACAACTTAAGATGTTAGTTTATTGGATTTAGGTTATTAAGACAAAACTAATAGTATAATGAATAACGCTTATTGAAACTATAATAATAACACTTTATTAATAACAATCAATGGATTACATTTACTATCTACGAGTTTTAGGAAATAAAATTCAACAATTTCATCATTAGACAGATGGTCGATATGAAAAGACTATTCAGACATTGGAGGATATGCTTAGAGTTTACAACTATAGTCTAAAGGGAGACGGGAAGAATGCTTGTCACTAATTGAATTTGCTTACAACAACAGTTATCACTCTAGCATTGGTCTAGCACCTTATGAATCATTATATGGGAAGTGTTGTAGAGCACCAATTTGCTAGGAGGAAATAGGCAAGAGAAAGTTATATAGGCTAGGTTAAGGTTACGAAAGAAAATATTAAGTTCATTAAGAAAATTTGAAAATTGTGCCCCATAGGCAAAAGAGCTATGTAGATAATTGTCGCAAAGCTTTAGAATTTGAGGTTGGAGATATGTTTTTCCTCAAGTTATCACCTTGGAAATGTGTGATCAGGTTTGGAAGAAAAGAAAAGCTAAGTCCAAGACATATAGGACCTTATGAAATTCTAGCATACGTGGGACAAGTGGCTTACAAGTTAGAGTTTCCCGCGGAGTTGTCTAGTGTTCATAATGCCTTCCATGTCTCCATGTTGTAAGAGTATGTTTCAGATTCTTTGTATGTGCTTCAAGAAACTTTTAGAAATAAAGGAAGACTTAACGTATGAAGAAAGACCTTTGTATGTATTAGATAGAAAAGAGCATGTGTTGAGAATAAAGGTTATCTCCATGGTTAAAGTGTTATGGAATAATCATGGTGTTGAGGAGCCTATGTAGGAAAGCAAAAAACTTATGAAGACCAATTATCCTTAACCTTTCACTTAAGTTACTAAATTTTAAAGACAAAATTTCAATAAGGA
Source organism: Cucumis melo (assembly GCF_025177605.1). Lineage (NCBI taxonomy): Eukaryota > Viridiplantae > Streptophyta > Magnoliopsida > Cucurbitales > Cucurbitaceae > Cucumis > Cucumis melo. Next base: position 19,124,525 of record NC_066862.1, read on the forward strand.
GGTAGTAGTTGTGAGACCTTGGTCGCCTTCTAAGCTACGCTATAAGATTCAATGCGGTTAAAGTAGAAGTGTTTCTCGGAACTTGACGGGATGAGGCATTTTGATCAAGCGTTAAGAAAGTTGCTATGCATTCTGGTAATTGGTGGCTAGAGCTTTCTTAATAAGAAGGTAATTGACGTCATTTTTATATCTAAAGGCGATGTCCAGTAAGTCAGCATTCTGATCCTATCGCATACTATGATTACAATTATGACAATGAAAGAGCTATGGGGTAGTACACGATTCATTGAAGTTCACCGCCAAGCAAAAGTAATCATTTTGGTCTTGAAATGTTGAGCTAAGTAAATAACAGAGTTTCGAGAAAGTTTTAAGAGCTTAATCCAAATTTTGAGCTAAGTAAGAGTTGAAGGAATTGCAAGACTTTAAACAGGTTTTCTCATATTACTCTCGCGTTCAAAGTTTATGAGGAGTTCAGTCAAGTGCTTAAGCCATAAGAGAACTTTAACTTCACTATGAATGGTTTTAAAACGTTTTGAAACTCCAATCGTTTTCAAATCATCTTTGAAATCTTGAGAATTAATGTTTATTTAATATTGCTATGATTTATAAATGAGCATGTTCTAAAAATGATTATGATTTATGCTTTACGACATGTTTTAGTACCCTATGTGATGAATAAAGCCTTACGCTTGCTTTGTGATCTAGCGTGAGGTGCCTTACACTTGCTTCGTGATCTGGTATAAGATAGATCATACATGTTGTATGATCTGGTATAAGATGTCTTTTGCTTGCTTTTTGATCTAGCATTGGAAGACGCATTATGTGTAATGGAATTGGTGGCATTCACTAAATGTGATGAGATTACTTCACATAGCTACAACTCAGCGATGAAAATTTTAACAACATTTCAAGTAAGGTGATTCATATATTTTTCTAAAACTTTGAATATTAAGCGATATGATTTATTTTGAAACAATTTATGCGAGAAAGATGAATTTCCAAAGTGAAGTTTGTGAACCAAGCGATGTGGATTTCTAATGTTTTGAAATTTTTTTGAAGCAATGAAATGTTTTTCGAATATAGAACACATACTCTTTTAAAAAGCATTGTGGTTGCGAAATGAATTTTAAGTATATGATTTGTTCGTTGTATTCATAAAAACCTACTATTCAAGTAAATGTGTTGATGAAAATCCCCACTCACTAAACATTTTGTCTAATCTTTCAAATATTTTGTTTTTCATCTCCTTAGGTAGCTAAGAACATCTAGCATTTGATTTTTTGTCTTGATCCCCTATGTGCCATAGTTGCATTACATCATTGTTAGTGACACCCACTAGCTCTGTCACATAGCATATATACTAGTTGGGTGGGAAGGGGATATTTTGTACTTAAGTTATTTATACTTAAACTATTTTGTGAAAACTCTTATGTTGTTATGAAGTATTTCCCTTCTAGTGATTTTCCACTTTCAAACGTATTTGTCATGAATTAGTCATTTGACACGTTGCATGCCTTATGTAGAATTAGTTAATGCGGTACAAAAGTTAGGCGTTATAGTGACAAGTTAGGGTCTAAGCGTTTTATAGAATAAAGTATTCCACTAAACTAACCAATTCTATGGTACGCGTTAAAGAGATAAGGTAATTTAGCTTCCTAGGCGCCCAATGCTTTATCTCGCGATAAGGTAGGCGTTAAGAGCCTAGATCCACACCTTATCTGGGTCGCCTGGGATGGTCTCAAGAGGGGTGTGATAGTAGATATATTTGTGTGTCTATTAGATATAACCATTCAACAATGCAATGACACAAATTGCTTGCAAATACAATTAGGCCAAAATTATCGTTTGGCCCCCATAGTCACTGATTGCTTATGCTAGTCATTCGTAGATGTGTCATGTTAGGCTCTAAGTGAGCGACTTAATGAGCGACTAAAATAGGATGATGCGATAAAAGATGCATGTCCTACCTATGCGTTGCTGATTTCTAATTTTATTTATGTAATACAAGTTTTTCTCAATGTCGCCTAAGTGTAAGCGAAAAGATGTTTCTTGGTAAGTTCAGGGTCGAACTCCGGAAATTGGTGTTTCTATTAATTAATCTACTTTGCAACTAAACCTATGCGGTATACTTTATACAGTATAAATATGCACAATATGTTTATCCTAACTATATACACTAAGGTTCAATTGGCAATGCAAGATGATCATGGCAATATCGGAGGGCGTAATGAAGTGTGAACTCATGTAGCAGGCATGTCATGAAAGAATATTTAACTAATTAATCATAATGTATTGTGCATTAGTAACTTGAGGCGATGCAAAACATATATTAACTTCATAATTAAGGCCACCGTCCTCTCGGTGCCTTCGCCAGACTTCCTTGCCCCTTGGGATTCAAATACTTAAAGTTAAGCTATGATTTGTATCTAATTAGATATAAGCGTTATGAGAAATTCATCCTAAATTAAGTCGGGCATCCTTTCGGTGCTTTCGCGACACATGTTAACATTTTTGTAACTTGTGCGTAGAATTAATTCGGCCATGAGATTGTATTGCAACAATCTCTTCATCATCCTCTTAGTTAAATACGGGTTCTCGCTTGTCAGGTGAACATGTTTTCCTCTAATATTAATAATACGGGTTCTCCACGTTTAGCTGAACATAACTTACAAAACACATACCCAGATTCTCTAATATTAATAATACATTACATTGTTCAGAAACTAAATTAAATGCATTGAAAGGGAAGAGTAAAAGAGAAATGGGAGAATGCGATTATCTTAGGCCTCTCAGCTATAGAGTCAACCTTACAACTTAATATATAAAAATTACAAAATGGAATACAAAGAAATGAATTGAGCCTTATAGTATGATTTCTCTATTCTTTGGCTTTGATTTTTGCCTATTGTGATCAAGGAAAATAGTAGGAAAAATATATCTCTCTATCTCTTATTCTAAGCTATCACCTAAAATTCACCATAGAAAGGATGAATGATGAAGAAAGGGTGAGCTTGCTCCATGAATCTAAATTTTGCACACTTGAGTCTAAAGTATAAGCCTCTATTTATAGGTGGGTAGTGATGTTGACAGGACATTCCACGCCTCATTAATGCCCTGATAAAAGTATATCAGTGCCGCGCAATCGTCCTTTTGTCCTTTTTCTGACATTCGTGCTAACCAAATTTGTATGCTACTGCTTCGATTGCCTAGTTTGTTATGCTTATCGCATTGTTGGTTGCATGCATCTCCTCGTCTAACGTTCTATCGCTGGGCTATACTTTTTTTTGTCTTAAATTCTATGATAAAACAAGTAAAATGCAATAGAACAGGGATAAAGTTCTTTTGCATTTTGTGATACACAAGTTAATCAATTCTTCTTCTTTTTCTTGCATTTTCTTCCAATCTTATGTGATAAGGCTTTACATAAAAAGCTATAATAACTTGTATTTCTACAAGTTATCACACCCTTAAATTTAAAATAATGTATGTCCTCAAGCATCACACCAAGATTCTAAGAATTTGTCCCTTTCGTAAGTTGCATTAAACTTCTCATAATGCGTTTCTAATTCATCTTGCATTCTGGCATTTCATGTTTTCCTCGCCTACACTTGAAAATACTTCTAGATTCTAAACGCGGCAAGCTTAATTCTAAAAATATCCTTGATTATTTCCAGAAAATCTTATTTTCATTTTTAGGAAATGGCTATTGTTCTGAAAATTCTTGGTTCCTTTCTTTTCATGAAACAAACTCTTTTATTATTCTTATTATTATTATTATTATTATTTTGTGTTTGGTGTTGAGTGGAAAATCATAGGCCTTCTATGAGTCTGTTCCACTCCTCAACTATAACACTTGTCTCCACTTATTTACTTTACTTTTGATTTTTGTCGAAGCTTTGCTTCTTATTTTTTTGTGAGAGGTGGCAACATTGGAGTTCTTATTTCATTTTATTTTAAAATGAAAGAATTGGTTAGTTTTTTATGAATTTTTTAAGTTCCATTGCATGAAAAAGAAAAATTCTTTTGATTTTTTGAACGCTTTAGCTCGTACCTCACACACTCCTAAATTTAGAACGCAGCAAGGACCTCATTGTGAAAAAGTGAATGATAAGATGAACTTAGAAAAATTTACAAAAGAGGTTTCAGGTAAAGCTTGTTCGCCTAAAGATTACTAGAAAGGAAAGTTTCATGCCAGATACTAGTTGACTTAGCAATTGCATAAATATCATCATAGAAGTTATCCTTACGAAAGATAGAACGTGAAGAATTCAAGAACGAAACAAGCAATAAGAAAAGCATAACACATGAATTGGAAAAAGGTGGACTTGTATAAAATTTGATTAAGTAAAGTGCATAGCTGATTACAAAAGAACAAAATTTACAAAGGCAAATGTAATTTATAAAAAGTGTAGAACCAACCCCAAATTTAATTCTCTTGCGAGGTCAAGAGCGCCAAGATTTTCTTGATGGATTGGTAAGAAAGGTGCTTCTAACTCAAGCGGAATGACAAGCTGGGGCACACGTTAAACAAACACCATGTGGGTATACTCCCTAGAAACTCTAAATTACCTATCACGCTGCTCTTCCATCTGCCACATTAGTTCAAACTTCAAGATGACCAAGGAGTTGATGTTGGAGACTGTGGAAGACAACTAATCTTGATTCGCCGTGATTTTTTCCAACAATTCTTACTGTTGGGATACTATCTTTTTCAATTCATCGTTGTCGACTTTAACTTGCTCTATCATTGTTGTCATTACATGATAATCTGCACTATGCACCAATTGCCCATCCAACAATTGTTCAAAATAATCAAGGGTGGGCTTGGTGACGGTGGCTCTACTGTAGTCAAATAAGTCCATGCCTTAACTCTCCACGAATGACTCTTCTGAAGTAGGTTGTTTCAGTGGAACAAGCTTGTCTTGCCAGCTACACCAAGGTCAGTTTGTTTTCCCTTGGTGAGTGGTTCATTAACCACAACCCGTGTCTCTATCCAATAAACTAACATCCTAAATTATATATTTGATGAGTCTTGAACAGTTTCTAGAGACATACAGGGATCAATGTTCAAGATATAGCTTAAAGGGTCTATAGTATAGGGACAGGGTTGGGTATCTTATCCTGGTAACACTATGGATACGACTCACTTTGTATTTGATACCCCAATGATTCAACGCGTTCGTGTAGGTGACATGCGAGTAACTCACAAAATAGTAACCACTAGATGTAACTCAGTTAACTAGTTAGATTTCTATTTCATTAGGATGACCTATGTAACATAGTCTTAATCTTGAGTGTATTATGAACTTTTGTTAGTGAAAGATTGTCCTTTGATTTGTACGGGTGCGATTTACTAGTTTCTTTTTTTTCTTTTATTCCTGCATTAAGACACTGAAACTTATGTAAAGTGTATTACTAAATATTATGCTTTTTCAATATAATCGTGGCATTTTGATACACTTCTACATTTTAGCCTGGTTATTCTATAAAAGATGCTACAATAACTTGTATTTCTACAAGTTATCACACCCCTAATTTTAGAATAATGCTTATCCTCAAGCATCTCTCTGTATCATGCTTGTCCTCAAGCATAAATCCTCATAAAAGAATTACCTTCCTCCTTGCATTTCTAAACTTTCAAGATCAAGTTTTATTCGTCATTCAACTCTGATCACATACTTTTTGTTATGAAAACATTTCTAAGTTCAAAACGCGACAAGCTTAATACTCAAAACGCCATTGTTCATTCCCACAAGAATCTATTTTCAAAGTCATAAATGGCTAAAGTTTTCGAAGAGTTTTGAATACTTTTATTCGAAGAAAGAATACTTTTTATTATACTTGTAGAGGGCTTGCGTTGAGTGGAAAATCATACGCACTCTATGAATTCGCTTCTCTCCTGAACTATAACTCTTATCTCCTCTTATTACTCAACTCTCTAAATTTTTACTTTTAAAGCTTTGCTTCTGATTTTTGCGAGAGGAGGCGACATAGGAGTTGTTATTTCAATTCACTAGTACAAATATGGGTTTTAATGACACTTGAAATATAAAATGTGTCATTAAAAATATAAAAAAGGGGGTGAGAGGGAATAAAATATGTCGTTAAAAATAAAAATGCGGAGTTTTTCTTGACACAATATGAGTTTTCTTGACAACATTTGCACGTCGTTAATTAATGACATAACTTATGTGTCATTCAAAAAATATCCTAATAAAAAACCAATTATTTCATTAATTCGTACATATTATGATTTTAAATAAAAATCTTGTAGGCTTTCATCCCTCTCACGAACCGTTCTCACGCAAATGCTCTTCACAACTTTTTGGTGCTTCCTCTCATTCATTCCTCTGTCCTGCCATCCATCCATCGTGCCCTCCTCCGTCATTCCCTTCCTTTGTCTAGTGCTTCGTCATAGTGAACTGTAAGTGTTTGCTTGAGTTTAGATTTGAGCCATGTAAGTGTAATTTGTTAAATCAAATTAATATTCAATTTGATTTTCATCTTTCTTTTTTTAGCCTATAAACATTTGTTATGCTCACGGATGTTTCCTTTTTTAGTTTAGCTTCTATCGTAATTTTGTTTGGAATCTCCGAATTGCCAAATAATGAAGTATTACAATCTAAAAGTTCAAAATTTGAAAGTAACTGTGACTCTATTAAAGGCAATGATTGGGTAGACAACTTTTAGTGTTTATTCAATTTTTCATAACATTTGGTGTAAATATTATTTGCCATGGATGCTCAAGCTTTTTTCATATTCTTGGTTTTTCCAAGCAGGATTTCAGTAAGAACATCCAACGATCTGCTTTCCACATATTTAAGGTATTGTATGCTACTCTTTTATTGGACTTCAGTATGTCAGTATAAACATCAAATAAATTACAAAAATTCAAATTTTGTAAATATGAATAAGTGGAGAATAAAGACCTAGCTATAATTATTCCAAAATAAGCTATACTCACAAAAAGAGTTGTATTTTTAACCAATTTAAACGAATTTTCAGACTTGTTTGTTACTTTTTAGGGCTAAACTTTGAGTACAAAGTTGTTGATATTTTGAATGGTGAGCATTTGACTCCTGGTAAGTTTAATGTTATATATTATATATGTATGCACATACATATATATTTTTGAAAATTGAGAATATGTACAATGGTGAAGTTTGAATATTGATTTTTTAGGTTCTCAATTTGATGCACGTAAGTATGACTAAAAAATGAATGAGTTGTCAGTTTTCTATTTTAACTTTTCTCGACATCCAAGACAATTTGAGTTGTGAAGCTATTAAGCTTCATCATTTTATCTTGATAAAATGATGTATTTTAACCTCCTAATTCTAGTTTTCTTCTTATTTATTTTTATCTCTTGGTCATTGTAGACTTTCAGCTGACGGAAGAGATTTCTTGACTTCATATAATGAAGTTTATGACAGTTCTGATTTTATGGGCCTACAAGAAAATTAAGCCTTCTTAGAGGGATCTATGTCTACGGTTGATATATAGCACTACTTATTTTCTTCTTAACTTGTGAATTGTTTTCTTTTTTCTATTTATTAATTAATAATTAAGCAATCTCTATGGATTTTTAAGTAGTAATTGTGTACTATTTGTTGTTCTAACTGGTTTGCAATGTTTTGTATTGTAATTTCAATCATTTTAAAGGTTTTAAGAAGCCATCTGCAATTCAACAAAGAGGAATTGTTCCTCTTTACAAAGGGCTTGATGTAATCCAACAAGCCCAGTCTAGAACTGGGAAGATTGCAACTTTTTGCTCTGGCATTTTGCAGCAACTTGATTATGGTCTTGTGCAATGCCAAGCATGTTACTTCTATTTAGGGTTTGTATTATGTTAATGAATAAGGTATGTATTTATTGGCTTGTTTTTTTTAATTTGAAGCACATATACTAAGTTATTGATCCAATCTTTTCATTCTAGTGTGTGACACCAATGGGTAGACACCTCTTGAGGTATGTATTTTCTGCTAGGAACTTACAGACCCACCATTTCCTCCATATATTTCTAATTTACCAAAAACTTAAATAATGGGTGTTTTTATTTAGAAACTGGTTTCTGAGGCCATTACTGGATCTTGAAAATTTGAATAAACAACTTAATGTTGTATCCTTTCATTCTTTGACCATATAGAACTAAGCTTGTATTAAATGTATAAGCAATATGTATTATGTCGTAACATTCTGAAAAAAAAAAAAAAAAGAATATGCCCTTGTTTTTAATGATAGACAAACACACTAGGAGACCATGCAGGTTCTTTTTTGTAACATTCTGTAATTCTACCATTGCTTACATGGCTCTAAAGATAGATCATATTATAGATGGCAGAGTGGTAGCATAAGTTTATTTTTTTGTAATTCTAAACTTGTTATCTTTATAATAGGTAATCGTCAATGAAATATTTTTATATCATTATCAGGTGGAATAGAAGAAGACCAGTTCCTAAGGCCGAAATGAAGTATAAAAGTATCAAGAACAAGAAAGATTTTTGTTAGAGGAATATACCTCTTGGTTTAATTGAAGGTAGTATTATTGTATAAGTCAATATACATTTAAATTTATGTTTAAGTTTAATAATGACTTTGGAGGGAATGGTAAGTTTATGTTTAAGTTTCAACTTGATGCAAACTTGAATGTTGACAAAAAATTTGGGTAGTTTTTTGTATAGCGAAGTTGATTCTTTTTGTTCTTTGGCTATGAGTATTATTCGAAGCATGTTTTGTGTAACTAAGTTGGTTCTTGTTGTTCTTATGCGTCCGTAAATATTGAGACATACATTTGCAACACTTATAGACTATGCTTATGCTTATGTTGTCGGTGTTTTTATTTCAATTTTGCGTCTCTTATTCGTCTTTTATTTTTACCTTGGTTTATTTTGAAAAGTTTATTTGTGTGCTTATTAAGAAGGTGAAATCTTCTTGACATTTACTTAATGAATGTTAACTAAGGTTTATTTTTGGCAAATTTGCAGGTATTTGAAGAATTCGTGGACCATGAGATCGATCAAGTTCACTTATGCATTAGTTTGATTAGATGAGTTCATACATCATGTATTACAGTTAATTTATCTTTTTGATTTTTACCGACAATTTACTTTAAATTTTTATTATCAATATAAAGATCTAAACATATATGGGTAATGTTGAATCATTTGGTTTAATTTTTTTTACAGTAGAAAAATGTCGAAATAAGAACTTTATATGATAGAAAAATATGTGTTGTGAATTGAAAAATAACGACGCTAAACAAGTAATATAAGCATTTCTTACACAGAACAGTGTCATGAGAGCATATTTCTTGACAATGATTATGCATAGCGAAACGTTAAAACATGACACGAAATAAGTGTCATCAACAACTAAAAAATGACATTTTTTTATGTCGAGTTAATGATATATGGGACACATTTAAAGTGTCAATATAAATGTATTGATGACAATATATTGGTGTTGAGTTATAGATAACAGTGACACATTTAAAGCGTCAATGTAAGGGTATTGATAACAATATATTGGTGTCAAGTTAAAGTTAATTGTGACATATTTATTGGGTCAAGATAAGGATATTAATGACACAATCTTGGTGTCATCTAAGCATATTTAACGACACTTTTTCTGAATTGTCGTTAAATAGCCTTTCTTGACTAGGGCTTGAATGACGCAAAAATTGTATCGTTGAAACTATTTACCAGACAAATTTTGCGTCATTAAAACCCAAATTTCTTGTAGTGATTGAATATAAATTTTTTTAAAATTTTCGCTTTTTAGCTCTATTTTAACTTTGGTTAAAACTCTTTAATTTTAAAATGTCTTAAAGGGATTTCAAAATGTTTCAAAAGCTTTATTGTGAACCTTGCATACCCCCAAATTTGGAGGTTAGCGATGTCCTCATTGCTAAAATTGAATGATAAGATTTTTCGTAGAAAAATATTATAAAAAAGGGTTTGAGGTAAAGTTTCTTGCCTAGTAAACTTTAGAAATGTTTTCTAAGTAAATTTCCTTAACAAGTAAAACGCCTGAATAACAAATGAAACCTTATTTTGCATACTTTATTTCACTGAAGATATCATTGAGATACAAGGAAAAGTTAAAGCACTAAAATGTGGGGAGCTAAAATTGCAACAAGAAAGACTAAATGCGAAAGTATTACATCAAAAGTTGTACTTCATATTGAAGAGAGCATAATTATAAAAAAAAAGTACAAACTACATAAGCAAAAGATGAAATTACAAAAAAAAAAGGGCTACAAAAGTTTAAAATGTTCCCCTATTTAAGTTAGCGGTGGAGGTGGTGGTGGAATCTGGTGTAACGGGTCTCATCCAACTCTGCAAAACTTGTGGTGTTGGAGTTGAATTACACATAACGTATGTTGATATTCTAATAAGGCATTGAGCTACATATCACATCTTTCAACCAGTTTGGTTTAGTTGGTAGGGTCAGAAATAAGAGCTAGAGGATTTTTTTTTTTTTATCGCAAGATAAAGTTTTGGATTGTTGGGGAGAAGGTAGGCGATTGAGATTTGTTGGGGGGGGGGGGGTTGGCCTTGCTAAATTTTAAGGGGAAGTTGGCATTTTGGATTTATGGGGGAGTTCGAGAGATGTTTGCCTTGGAGAATTTTTTTGAGTTGTGAGGAAAAGGTTAAGTCGGTTGTATTTCTCTTCTTTCTTCTGGACCTTTGAGACAAGTTCTCCTTTGAATCCTTAGCCCTTTTCTCTTTCCATCCCTAAAGTTTCCTCTTCGTCTTGTTCCTCATCCCCTTTCTGAGATGTTTTGCTTGATTTTCTTCTTTTCCCCTTGCCTCTTCTTGAGCCTGCAATAACTTCTTTCACGTTCTTCTTCTTGCATCCCGACACTTCCTCCTTCAAGGAACTTAATTGTGCTGCTTTGTTTCTCAAACCCTCCCTCGACGGCTTCTTCCTTTCTTTTTCCTTTTTTCCATCATTGCCCAACCCTTTAGATTCAACAATAGGCGAGGAAGTGCTTTCTAGTGGAAGAATAGTTGCCCTTTTCTCACCTGTCTATCTCGCCTTTGCTTCTTTCTTCTTCTTTTCTTCTCCCTCTTCTTCGTTACAAATTCATTCCTTTGTATATTTTCACTTTCTTCTGCTCATTTCCTTACAAATTCTTTTATTCCTCTCTTTTCTCCCTCAATCTTCCCTAACCTTTCTCGCCCTTTTTCATCTTCTGTGATTTTAACAGATACTAGGGCGATAAGGGAGTACAATTGCTTTTTGGACAATAAGACCTTCAGCCCATTGATTGTAACCGTTTTGGAGTTCTCTAAAACAAGTCCATCGAATAATGAATGCTCAACTACCTCATTGGATGGGCTTGCTTTGCCCTCTGGGATTAAAAGTTTTTTTAAGGTTTTGGTAAGGGCATTACTCTTATTCATGATAACTGAGAGAAGAAAATAATTTAATATAAAGGAATAAATCAGAGTGAAAGCAAAGAAAAATTGTTGATGATTGGAGAAGATGGGTGTTTGAAGCTGAGTGAAGCATTACGTTTGGTTAAAAGTTGAGATTCAAAGTTTACGGGTAGTTTATATATACATGCTTGACCAGGGTTAGAGGGTTGGTTATTGTACAATTAATGTATTGTCATTATAAAGGTGGCATGAAAACCTAACATAGATGGTTTAATGCTCAAGGTATGGTGGATTCATTACTTCTTGGAAGTATAAGAACTTTATAGAGTGATGAGATGTTTCGAGCTCCCTATAAACCCTAACGATTCCTGATGAAACCTTAAACTCGGCCACGCCTTACGAAAAGATTAAGAAGCCTATTGCGTTTTGATGCGATCCTTTCCATAATATGGCTTCATTGTATTCATCCTTTCCTAATAACCTATAGGCTTCGTGAGTAGCTCGCGCTACCCTACTTGAGAAGAAGAATGTACAGATCTAAGCTACCAAAATTAATTTACAAGTATCAAATAATTACAAGTATAACACACAAAAAGAATACAAAAATGAGGTTGCACATGCTAGAGAAGATAAAGGAAATTCATACATTACAGGTGCATCTATACGTCTAGATCCTTTAGTAAGGAAGGTTGTGCCTTATCACGTGCTGCTCCTCATAGTTCCCTAGCTTTGTAGTCTTCTCCTAAACTTTGTGAATCATTTGAAACATGGCTCTCCGTGTCTTGATTGCTCATTACAATGGCCTTTGCTCGTAATCGATTACCACAATGCTCAAATGATCTTTCTTGGTCCTTAATCGCATAGTTAGTAAAGATATAGATCCCACTAAACTCTTTGTATGGACATTTTCTTTGATGCGTCTTTTGGGTTCTTAAATTTTAACGGATTATGCATTTAAGATCTTAGGCGTTTGAGGATCTCAGCAGCATAGTCAAATTGATATAATTTATTTTGCTGAATTGATCATGTCTGAAAAATACACTCAACCTTGGGGTTGGTTCAAGCAAGCACAGATTACTCTGGTACCTTAAACCTCTTCATGCGTTCTTTGGCTAAACGCGCGATTCGCCAAAGTTAAGCATTTTGCCCAAAATAAAAATAAAATCTTATTCCTAAGTTTGAAAAATCAATTTCCTGGGAACGATCCCAAAAACATTACAAGTCTTTGTGTGTTAGGGACTAATTCTTGCGTTGCGTTGATTTTGTGAACTAAGTTCTTGTCGTGTACAAGTTTTCCTATTGCTTGTCCAAGTATAAGCGAAACAATAGGTCTATCTGGATGATCTAGAGTCAAACATAGGGAACTAATATCAAAGATTAGTTCTAAGATTTACTCATCAATTAGGCGACATAAAAGAATAATGAATGAATGAATGAATGTGAACTAAACTAAAACTACTTATATACTCTAGAGATTCTATAAAGGGGAATTAGATGGATGTGAGATGGATATGCGAACTAACTTGTATGAGAAGAGGTGAAGGAATGTCTATGTATAGGCGACTAGACTATGAAAGGCTTGATGCAATATAACTTTTATAACTAGTTGATGATTAAGGCAAACTACTCTCAGAGTCTTTATACGCCACACTTGTCCACCTCTTAGGGTACAAATGACTCAACCTAGTTATGCGAGACATATCTAAAAGAATTTACTTATAAAACATATAGAGCTTCGTGATTAAGGACAACAACCTTCCGGCACCTATTGCCACACTTGTCCACTTTTCAGGGTACAAATGATGGAAGTTATCTCGCCAAGGTGGAGTTTATATCCAAACTCCTTCCGCCACGCATTAGCCATATCTTTGGTACTTGCCCTCTCAGGTAGTTGGTGATAAGCACTGGCCAAGTGATGAAAATAGCTCAACTAATGCGACGAGAGTTATAAGCAAAACAACTTATCAAGAACTTATCATAAGGCTAAACTACAAATAACAAACTGACAGATGAAAAATAAAGAGATGTATGGATAGAAATGGTATAAACATGTAATATACATTAAAGAATGTAGGCCTTCGACCATTGTACAATATGGACAACATATATTACAAAGAATGCAAAAGTGGGAAGAAAAGAGAATGAAAACTGTTTACAAGTAAGGGTGAGAGTGAAATGAACTTCCATTCCTTCAAATTCTAAGCTCTCACTCACTGCTTGGTTGGAGAAGAAGAAGATGACTTTTTACAGATAGCGAAAAGGCTACTCTCTTACGCCAGTCTCTAGATTTTTCCCAAAGATCAACATATGACTTTACACACAGTCGGTCACTCTGGCCTACACGAGCCTCTCTGGGTCTATTCGGACCTACCTCCTTGATGGTAATGGGATTCTTTATATAGGCGATTTTCGGCGAGAAACTTCAATTCTTCTGATCATGTCAGCATCAAAGGTCATCATTGTCAAGTCACATCATCCCCAACTACCATTCTTGTCCTCTAGTGAACCGTCCTGGCGTAATGATGAAGCTTCTCGCCTAGCATTTATTTTTGTTATACAGGTTCTTCTCGCATTGTTCTTGCGTGATATCCTCTAGGATTCACTAGTCTCTTCTTTTGCTTTTATTTCTACGTTAACACACTGAAATGCACTAAACAGACATAAATGCTTATGTAAAGTGTATTTATAAATATTTATGCTTTTTCAACATATTCATGGTGTTTTGATACACTGCTCCTACATTTTGGTCTCATTATTCTGTAAAAGGGACTACAGTAACTTCTATTTCTACAAGTTATCACGCGACGGAGGCTCAGCAACTAGGCTCAGTCTCTATTACGGCTTGTGCGGAAGGCTTGCTATCAGCTCGATTCAACTTGATCGGCTCCGATTAGCTCGGTTTAGGGTCTAGTTGGCGCGATTCGGCTCTGATCTCCCTCTGGTGCATGGTTTGGTGTCAGTTCAGCATGGTTTTGGGTCGGTTCTTCCACTTTTTGGTTGGTTCAAGGTTTTTGGGCTTGGTTCAAAGCTTTTTTAATGTTTTGAGACTATTTTGGAGCTTTGGAAGCATTTTTAGGATATCTTTAAAGCTTAATTATTGTAAATTTTGCTTTACTTTATCGTAAGGTCCAATTTTACAAGTTCAATTGTTATTTAAATGCTTTATAGTTGTCATTTAGATAAATCCTACATTATGTTAAGCATTTTTATATATTATAATTGTGACAATATATGGTATTAATGAATGATTGTGAATATCATGAGTAATTTAAAATATGTTGATATTTTAAATATATGAAATTGGATAAGCATGATGCATAACATTACTTAGTTAAATATAATTTGTTATATTTAAAATAATGTCTTGTGTATGCTTGATTGATTTTCATGTATGTTTTAATATAAGTGCTATATTAATTAAGATGAAAATTGATTTGCATTGAGCATATTACATCCATAGTTTAATATAACTGTTATACTAATGTAATGTTTTGGATGTACTATGATTTTATTTAATTATAATTTGATTTTAATTAATTAAATCATAGTATGCATATTATAGGGCTAATTAATTAATTTTATAATAGTTATAAATTTTGATTATTAGAAATCGTTAACCTATAATAAAGAGTTGTATGTAAACATAGGACCTTAGGATTAATTTGATTTCACTTTAAATTGTTTAAAATTAAATAGACCTAAGATCACATTAATTCTAATAGAATTAGAATTATGTCTTATGTTAGTTTAATGAAACTAAGTAAGATAAACAGGATTTAAGGTTATAAGGGAACTCCACCGGTAAAGTTATGTCTAAGGCTAGAGGTACTTAAGTCGATAGTTTATCAAACATTCCTACCTGGGAACTGACTCGGAACCAACCCAAAACTAGCATTGAATTAACCTTATTTCTTTTAGCATAAGATGTCACTAGGTAAACTCAATGGTTTAACACATCTAGAAACTTTAAAGTAAAGTTTTATTATATGAGTTATAACAAGAACAGACTTGGTTAGATTTATTTAGCTGGAATTTAGCTAAGTACATCAAACGCTAAATTAATAGAACATTTTAGTGAGAGAAAAATGGTATGTATGATATATAAATTTTTAACTCTCACGTCCCTAAGAGTTCGCACTTGAGATCCATACTCGACTTTCTGTCACCCTGGGTACGACCTCTCTTCAGAAAGTGTTTATATGGATCAATAACAAGTTGAATAGGAAAAATATTCATAGTAAGTGGGAGAAGGACGTGTGTCAACGTATCCTACGGTCTACTCCATTAGGTTGCACTATAAGATTTCCATAATCTGTCTGCGTATCATCCTGGAGTGACTATCCCTTTGAAGGACTTGATCATTTAAGTCGGAACAACGCAAACTCTAGAAATGGATAGGGTTTCTTAGGTTAATCTTCAACAGTTGTCTTTTCCAATGGTAGCCTATTGAAGCGTACCTCTAAGATTTGAAAATGGTAGGGTCACACTTAATGGATGAATTAAGTTAGTTAATGAATCCTTGACTGAACAACGGTAGCTAAGAACTATAGGAATCCGAGCTATCCTTTAATTAGCTAAGATTGTGTCAATTTTGGAGAGAAGTAGTTGATCACCCTTCAGTGACTGTTACTCTAAACTTCTAAAGTATCATTGCAAAAACTAAATAATTTGTTTGATTAGGACTCTTTGATTATTATTATTATTATTATTTGCTGAATTAATTGGATTATTTTGTGTAATGGGTTAAGACCTAGATAACTAATACGATCATTTATTTGTTATTTCAGCATGTCTTCCTTAATCATTAGACTGCTTAAAAATGAACAATTAACCAGTAAAAATTATGCGACGTAGAAATCGAAACTAGATATGATTCTATTTATCAATGATTTACACTTCGTCTTAATGGAGGAATATCCTCTTTTTCCTACTCAAAATGCATCCCAAAGTGTCAGATATGCATATGACTGTTAGATAAAGGCCAATGACAAGGCCCACATCTACATCTACACCAATATATTTGAGATACTAGCAAAACACATAAGACCATGGTTACTGCACGTCAGATCATGAACTCTCTTCAAGAGATGTTTAAGGGACAAAAAGAAGAGGAGGCAAACGTTCCCCATTCCAAAAGGTTTCAGAAGGATTCATCCTCTGAAACCAAGTCTGGACCTTCATCCTTTGGGTTTAAGAAAATCCAGAAAAGGAAAGGAGTGAAAGGGAAGTGTCTTGCTGCTGGTAAAGACAAAGGGAATGTTAAGGTAGCCAATAAGAGGAAATCTTTTCTCTACAATGTGAATGGAAATTGTAAGAGAAATTGCCATAAATATCTTGTAGTGAAGAAGAATGAAAATGAAGGTAAATATGATTTACTTGTCTTAGAAACATGTTGAGTTAAAAATGAACAAAATGCATGGATACTTGATTTAGAAGCCACTAACCATATTTGTTCTTCTTTACAACAAACTAGTTTCTTCAAGCAGCTTGAGGGGGTAAGATGACACTCAAGGTCGGAATGGGAGACGTCAAGTTGTTTTTTTGAAATAGATTCTTGTTTCTTAGAAAACTTATACATAGTTCCTAAAATTAAGAGGAACTTAATTTATGTTTCTTCACTTATTGAACAATTGTACTTAGTTACTTTTTCTTTGAATGAAGCGTTCATTTCTAAGAATGGTATACATATTTGTATGGCTAAGCTTGAAAAACACTTCTACATATTAAGACCTAATAAAGCAAAAGCAATTTTAAATCATGAAATGTTTAAAACTACTAATACTCAAAATAAAAGGCAAAGAATTTCTCCAAATAACAATACTTATCTTTGACATTTAAGATTAGGTCACATTAGTCTCGATCGGTCGAGAGATTGGTAAAGAATGGGCTTCTAAATGAGTTATAAGATAATTCATTACCTCCATGTGAATCTTGTGTTGAAGGAAAAATGACTAAAAGACCTTTTACTGGAAAAGATTATAGAGCCAAAGAGCCCCTACAACTTATACATTTAGACCTCTTTGGTCACATGAATGTAAAAGCTAGAGGAGATTTTCAATACTTTGTCTCTTTTATAGATGATTATTTAAGGTATAGTTATTTATACTTAATGGAGCATAAATCTAAAGCTCTTGAAAATTTCAAGAAGTATAAGGCTGAAGTTGAAAATCTAGTAAGTAAAAAGATTAAAATACTTCGATTTGATCGAGGTGGAGAGTCCATGGATTTGAGATTCCAAGACTATATGATAGAACATGAAATCCAATTCCAAATCCAATACCTGGTACACCTCAACAAAATGGTGTATCTGAAAGAAGAAATAAAACCCTATTAGACATGATTTGTTCAATGATGAGTTATGTTTAATTGCCTAGTTCATTTTGGGGGTATGCAGTAGAGACTGTAGTTTATATCTTGAACCATGTTCCTTCAAAAAGTATTTCTAAAACACCTTTTGAGTTATGGAGAAGACGTAAACCTAGTTTAAGTCACTTCAGAATATGGGGTTGTCCAGCACATGTGTTAGTGACAAGTCCCAAGAAGTTGGAGTCTCATTCAAGCTTATACCAATTTTATTGGTTACCATAAAGAAACGATAGGTGGTCTATTATTTGATCCACAAGAAAATAGAGTGTTTGTATCGAAAAATGCTACTTTCTTGAAAGAAGACCACATGAGAGATCATAAACCACGAAACAAATTAGTATTAAATGAAGCTACTGATGAATAAGAAGAGTTGTTTATGAAACTAGTCCCTCATCAAGATTTGATGAAACCAACACATCAACGCAGTAGGAGGAGTGTATCAAAACCTAATCGTTACTTGGATTTAACTGAAACTTAGTTGTCATACCAGATGATGGTCTTGAGGATCCATTGTCCTATAAACAGGCAATTAATGATGTAGACAATAACCAATGGGTCAAAGCCATGGACGTTGAAATGGAGTTTATGTACTTCAATTCAGCATGGGAGCTTGTAGATTTACCTAAAGGGGTGAAACCCGTAGGGTGAAAATGGATCTATAAGAGAAAGAGAGATTTAATTGGGAAGGTACGGACCTTCAAATCTAGGCTAGTAGAAAAAGGGTATAGCCAAAGGAAAGGGGTTGACTATGAGGAAACTTTTTTCTTTATTGCTATGTTAAAGTCTATAAAGATTCTCTTGTCCATAGACATATTTTATGATTATGAAATATGACAAATGAGTGTCAAGACTGCTTTTCTGAATAAAAATCTTGAAAAGAGTATCTTTATGTCTCAACCCGAGGGGTTCACAACCTAAGGTCATGAGCAAAAAGTTTGCAAGCTAAATTGATCCATTTATGGGTTCAAACAAGCATCCAGATGTTGGAACATTAGATTTGATACTGTGATTAAAATCCTATGGTTTTGACCAAAACGTTGATAAACCTTGTGTATACAAGAAAATCAACAAAGGTAAAGTAGTTTTCTTAGTACTTTATGTGGAGATATCCTCTTCATTGTGAATGATGTAGGATACCTAATTGACATTAAAACTTTTCTATCAACCCAATTCCAAATGAAATACTTGGAATCGGCACAATATGTTCGTAGGATCTAAATCATATGGGATTGTAAGAACAAAATACTAGCACTGTCTCTGACAACCTATATGACAAAATGTTAGTTTAATTTTTGATGCAAAACTCCAAGAAGGATTAACTTTCAAGCACGAAGTTCAGTTCCCTAAGGAACAATATCCTAAGAGACCTCAAGAGGTTGAGGATATGATACGTATTCCTTATGCCTCAGTTGTGGGCAGCTTAATGTATGTTATGCCCTGCACTAGGCCAAACATTTGTTATGTAGTGGGAATAGTCAATAGGTATCAATCCAACGGAGGGTCAGACCACTGGATGACTATTAAAATTATTCTTAAGTATCTTAGGAGAACGAAAGGCTATATGGTTGTGTATGGAGCCAAGGATTTGATCATTACAGGATACACTGACTCTGATTTCTAAACCGATAAGGATTCTAGAAAATCCACGTTGGGATCAATGTTTACCCTGAACGAAGGAGATGTGGTATGTCGTACATCAAGCAAGGATGCATTGCAGAATCTACTATAGAGGTTGCATACGTCGCTGCTTATGAAGTAGCAAAAGAAGCAGTTTAGCTTAGAAAGTTCCTACATGATTTGGAAGTTCTTCCAATATGAAGTAGCACTTTATATTGTGACAACAGTGGGGCAGTAGCCAAATTCTAAAGAACCTCGCAACCAGAAATGAGGGAAAGACAAACAGAGGAAGTATCACCTCATACGAGAGATTGTGCAATGAGTGGATTTGATCGTCACCAAGATCCTTCTGGAGCACAAGATTATTGATCCGTTTACGAAGACTCTAACTGCTAAAGTGTTCCAGGGTTATCTAGAAAGTCTAGGTCTGTAAAATATGTACATTAGGTAATCTAGGGTAAGTGGAAGATGTGTAATAGTTATTTGGATGCCCAAGTTTATTGTATTTGTATATATATGTTTTATGTAATATACTTATACATTTTACCATTTTCAATGTTTAAGGATTACTTATGTACATCCCATAGAGACTAGAGTTTTAGTCCAAGTAGGAGTTTGTTGGGTTTTATGTCCTAAAACTCGTAGATAGTAAATATAATTCATTGATTGTTATTAATAAAGTGTTATTATTATAATTTCAATAAGTGTTGTTGATTATATTATTAGTTTTGTCTTAATAACCTAAATCCCATTAACTAACATCCTAAGTTGTTTGATGAGTCTTGAACAATATGTAAACACATACATGGATTAATGTTCGAGATACAACTTAAAAGGTCTATAGTATAGGGATAAAGTTGGGTACCTTATCCTAGTAACACTATAGATACAACTCACTTTTTATTTGATACCAACGCAATGATCCAACGCATTTGTGTAGGCGACATACGAGTGAGGGTATCATCCTATGCAATGAATTTGTGTATAAGACCAGACCACAAAATAGTAACCACTGGACATAACTCCATTAACTGGGTTCATTTCTATTTCATTATGATGACCTAGGTAACTTAGTCTAAATCTTAAGTGTATTATGAACTATTGTTCACAAGAGAATGTTCTTTAATTTGTACGAGTGAGAATGACCAGATTTTCCACTCAATATACTTATCATTTTAGGGACAAGATTGAGTGCGTAGCTGGAAACATAATCACATAAGATGGAATTCACTCATTCCCGACTTTAGGGTAAGTAGATGAGTGTTCCCTTAAATGGTGTCTCCAAGACTTGAACAAAGAGTCCTACCCACTCTATGGCATGAGAGGGGTTTCTATTTAGGGGTTGGACCATAAACAAGTTGTTCATTAGAGGAGCACTAGCATTTAAGGACTAGAAATAACTTAGAGATAAAACGGTAATTTGACCCAACTAGTATTACGAACACTTGTGAATGACTCACTTACTGGTATTGATCTATATCAGCTGTGAGTCTTTAATGAAATGTACACATAGTTAACAAATATTGATTAATGTAGTTAAAGACTTTAGCCAATTAATCTCATATCGTTGTAGCTTTTGATTTGTAGGTCCATTAGGTCCCCTTCCTATCTCGAAAGGGTAATGAAGATTGTTTATATTGGCTGTAATTTGAATTGCTCAAATTTACATTGAGAATTAATATAATGTATGGTGATACATTATAATATAAAGTTTATATTTTAATTAAACTTTTATTATATAAATTTTGGATATGATTCAAAATTAATTTATGAGAGAATAAAATATTTGAATGAGTTCAAATATTAATTTAATGTGAATTAGATTCATATTAAAACTATAAGTTAAAGTTTAATATGTATATGGTACATATTAAAACTATATGTTCCAAGAGAGAAATTTATATTTGAATATATATAAGATATTGAATTTAGAAATTAATTAATTGTAGAATTAATTAATAGTTTAGTTTGATTTGATTTAATTAAATTCATTAAATTAAAACTATAGGTTATGTGAGAGATATTCATTTATATATGATTTAAATGAAATATTAATTAAATATGATTTAATTAATTATTAATTAATTAATTAATTATAATTATTATTAATTTAATTTATTAAATTATCAGACGGAAGAAGAAGGAAGTTAAAGAGAGAGTAAACTATACAACAATGAAACAAAAGCGTTATAGGAACTATGCATATTGACAATTCTCTCAAAGGAAAAATATTCTCTCAAAATTTCCTTTCCAATTTTGGTTCCCACAAACCAAAATTTCATTCTCAAATAATATGAAGGTTTTCGAGTGGTGGTGCCCCATTTTGGTGATTGGTAGATCTAGAGTCTTCAACGAGCGTAAGTTCCTCTTTATTTCTTCTCTGTAATTTAGTTTTAAAAGCATGCTTAGCCTAATAGAAATTAGTTTCTGTAATTATTAATTTTTGCCAATGGAATGGTATTATTAGGTTTTCAAATTAATTTGAGTTAATAATTTTGTTAATTCTTCTGCCATATAGGGCTCTTATCCCTTCAACTTCTTCTTAGTGAACGACCTTTGGGTCATGGAAAGGCACGTTAAGGTCAAGGCACACCTGGTCTTTTTGGTTTGGCGATTGGTAGGAGGGTGAAATTTGGAATGGCAACACAGGTTTTCATCGCGTTGGAGAGGGTTATGGGAAAGGATGGAGGTTGTCATTTAGGAGTGATGGGGATTTGGAAGGCAATGGGGATGGAGTAGGTGAAGTTTGTGGAATTATGGTTTTTAGGTTAACAATCAGCCTAGAGTTGCGTTGACTGAGGGAGATGGATGATTTCGATGGTGGTGGAGGTGGTAGGTTTTCTTAAGGCAGTGGAGGCAAGAGAGGAAATTTAGTTTGGTTATTTTTTGGTGAAGTAGAGGGAGTTTTGTTTTTAGCAGGAGGGGTGGAGGATTGTCATCTTTTGTTAATGAATGGGTTGAGTCTCTAATATACCGTAGTAAGGAGACTCTTTCATCATCGGAAAGTCTCTTCTGTACCATTTTCTTATGGCAAGGGGGTCTAGATCTATGGTTTTTCTCTTAATCTTATCCACCTTTAACTTCTTGGCAGGTGGCGTGGAGGTTTATGCGACCATTCATTTCAACGATGGTAGTGGTGGTGAATTATCCTCTTCTTCTTCAATCGCCCCAATTTCTTTCTCCTTTCCAAGGGTTTTGAGCTTCCTTATGTTGATGAAAAGAAATGACTCTATTGAGCACTGCCTGGTTGCAGAAACCACTTGAAATTTTGCATTGTTGAAACCAGATGAAAGAGGAAATGGACTTTAAGCACAATTTCTCCATCGTGGAAGGGAACGACTTTGCTCCTTTGGGGGCCTCCATCCAGGCAAGGATGGCCCCGTGTATGATGATGCCCAAGTCAAACGCCTTTAGGGTCAGAATGCAATATAGGAGCATCGCATAGTCAAAGGACACCGTGCTATCATGCTATGTTGGAAGAATCTTTTTCTTGATGAAGAACAGCTACATGTTTGCCTCTATGGTCGGTTGGTGTGGGTAAAGATAATGTCTCCAAGTGGGTGTTCATTCCTAATCCTCCCCAGGCTATGCGGTTGTTGTCATACAACTTTGGCGATTGCTTCTGTAGGGTTGTTAGTAAGCTCATGCCCAGAATACTCCGCATCATTGGGCAAATCATAGAGCTCGTTGATCACCTCCGCATTAGAATATATCTTCCCCCTTCAACCTTCGAGTAGTAGTCAGATGGATGAAACTTTGCAGTGTAGAATTTATCAACCACATCCAATTTAACCCTTTTCTCCCCCACGAAGAGCCTTTTCCATCCAAATGCCTTGATTGGCGCGTAGATGAAATTCGAAAGGGCCTCATTATATGGAAAGGGTTTAAGTTTGAAAGTTACTCTTGAGTAGTTTTAACTTGTTTTGAGAGTAAAAGTACCACTTATACCATTTTTTAAGAGATTTTGGGGTTGATTTTGAGTTAGGAGGGTACACTTGGACATCTATAAGTTGTTATGAGATGTATGACATTCAAAATGTGATTTTTATATGGTTTTTAGTTTCATTGTCACAGTTAATTAGTTTTCACTTAATTTGAGGATTAACGTGCTTGAGTTAGACACTTTTTAACTTGTTTTGACATTTTATAACTACAAAAACCCTTTTTTGAGTTAAGTGCCACTTAATCACTTATTAACTTGTTTGTTTGAGTTAAAGTGCCATTTAGACTCATCTCAGAGATTTTGTATATGGGTATCTTTTAGGTGTTTTAAGAGTTAAAGTGAAACATTAACACTTTTTGGTGTTTTTTAGGTCAGTTTAACATTCAATTATCCCTTATACACATAAGCTAATATATTGTCGTAATTGCTATGGTGTTGACTTTTTGTCCATTCTATTTGAAGATAAATAGGGATTGGATTAAACTAAAAAATAGATTTTCGAGTGATTATATTGATAGAGTTGCTCAATTTATGGAAGTAGAGTTAATTGTCATGTAAATGATGTGGGGAAAACTAGATGTCCATGTAAGTATTGTCAAAATTCAATGACATAAACATTGGACTAAATAGAGTGTCATTTATTTACTTATGGAATATCTTCTTTATATAATAAATGAGTTTATCATGAACAAGCGACGAACTTAGCTGAATTTGAACGAGGTGCTACTTCATTAGAAGGTGATAGATTAAGTAGAGAGTCTAATATGCAACGAGGACGTTGATATTTTAGATCTTTTTACTAATTTGCAAGGATCAATGATAGCAAGGAAGAAAATTTGATGACAGAAATGGTTTTGATGATGAATTTCTAGAAGATATCAACTAAATGGTTACTAGTAACATTTTTAGGAGTTAATGAATGAAGCACGTAACCCATTGTATTTTGGATGTACGAAATTTTCCTTGTAAAATTTTTGGTGAAGTTAATGCATATCAAGGTTCTTAATAATTGGAGCAACAAATCGTTCGATATATTACTAGAATTGTTGAAAGATGCATTTCCAATCGGTACATCTATACATAAATCATTTTACAAAGTTAAGAGAAATTATGTGACTTATGGTTAAGATATGATTCCATTCACGCTTACAAATATGACTGTATTATTTCGGAAAGAAATTGCTAATTGTGAAGTTAGCCTGTATGCGGTGCATCTCGATACAAAACAAATAGTGGAAAATGAAAGTAGATTCCAAACAAGGTTTTGCATCACTTTCCACTAATTCCAAGGTTGAAGCAATTGTTTTTATCAAAACATACCGCTCCCGAGATGAAACACTCAAGCAAAGATATGAGTGTTGCATATAGCATGCGGTTAGTGGTGCTTATATCATACAATTTGCCGCCTTGGAAGTGCATCGAGGAATCCAATTTTTTCATGTCTTTTCTTGTACCTGACCCAAATCTCTTAAGAAAGAGATTGATGTATATTTGTAGCCCTTAATTAATGAGTTGAAAGAGTTATGGAATAATGATGTGTGGACCTTTGACTGTACAAATGATTAATTTCGATTATATGCATGTTTGTTGTGGACCATCAATGAATTTCCTATATATAGTGACTTGTCGAGATGGAGTGCAAAAGGATATCAAGCTAGCCTTACTTATAAAGAAGAAACGTCATCGTTTGGGATAAAAGAAAAAATATCTTTTATGGGACACTGAGGTTATCTTCCTTCTAATCATAGTTGGCATCGAAGTTGACAACATGATGAAAAACCCGAAAGCAAGCCTCCACCAATGTTAATAAGTGGAGATGAGATCTTAGAACAAATAAACTCCATTAACTTTCCAGTGTTAAGTAAGCATCCATCCAAAACAAATAAAAAAAGAAAGCATACTATTAATTGGAATAAGAAAATAAGAAAAGTATATTCTTTGAACGTTCGTATTGGCCTATACTTCTTTTGAGGCATAAGTTGGATGTCATACATATTGAGAAAAATGTTTGTGACAACTTGCTCGACATTTTATTAAATATTAATGGTAAAA